>NW_006256612.1:6792917-6998818 GCF_000478725.1 Eutrema salsugineum
AATTTCTAAACTATTTAATAATATTATAAATTTAAGTAATTAAAAAAAAAATTACCTTTTTTTGCGTCAAAAGGAGGAGGAATGCAAGGGAGGAGGAAGCAGAGAGAGAGGAAGGAGAGATGAGCGACGAAATGAGGAAGGGGTGCGGTCCTATATATAGAATTTATTTTCCTCGTAAATTCGACGGAAATATTACGACGAATTCGTCGTAAATTCGTCGTAATGGTCCCACCGTACAAGAAAGCAAATAAGACAAACACACGTGGCTGTATCTGGGGTTTGCGACGATTTTACGATGATCCGTGTTATTCGTCGTAAAATCGTCGTAATGTTACGACGATTTTACGACGAATCGTATAAATCATAAAAATTAAGACGGCTGTGTATCCACAAATCGTCGTAAATTCGTCGTAATATTACGACAAATTTACGACAAATTTTACCAAAACTGATGAAATTCAAAACTTGAAACATCCATAAGCACATACAAGCATGTCTATTCATGATAAATGTGGTCTGTATAACTTTCTAGCATGTTTACATAACTTAATGAAGAATTTAGTAAGATCTAAGATAAATCCATACATCTTGTGTAAATGTATATAACACCTTAAGATTACTTGATAAACACATATATGTCAAATTTTGAATTTTTTTTTTTTTGTTTAGAAAGTTGTTTTACCTTATGAGATGGTAAGCCATATCATTCACTTCATCAAAATCCCCCCTGAACCCCAGAAAAGATTGATTATAAGCTTTAGGGGTTACATTTCGTCGTAATCTCGATGGTATAGTACGACGATTTTACGACGATCACACCCATTCGTCGTAAATTCGTCGTAGTAAAAACCACATATCTACAAGTTCCTGAACCTTATACTACAGACCCTTATATAATACATCAGTTTACTTAGGAAAATGAACCCAAAAACCATTCTGTAAGTTGGGAAAGCTAAACCCTATAGGGTTTAGGGTTTGCATTTTACGACGAATTTACGACGATTTCTAAATAATCATCGTAAATTCATCGTAAAAGTCAACATATGTCCAAGTCAACACTTTAACAAATTTTCTTTTCATTAATTGGCTTTAATTTTTCAAATATTTAAATTTGACAAATGTTACATTGAAACGTTCAAAGCATGCAATTAAATGACAACATATTTAATTAGTCTTCATCAATATTTTCCTCGGTGTCCTCATCATCATTGTCATCATCACTGCTTGTTTGAAATTCGTCAGCACCTTCTTCAGTTTCGTCCCCATGTAGATCTTCAACTTGTCGATTACGTGGATCAATTAAAAGAACATTTTCTTCAACATCCGGTTCTGTAATGTCGACACAATCATCTTGTTGCATTGGCGGGAGATCTACACCATCAATTATACCCCTTGGAGCAACTTTGACAACCGCCAGCCATGAAATTCCCGTATTCCGAACTCGAGGATATGGAACAAAGGTGACTTTTTCTGCTTGAGATGCAAGTATAAAAGGCTCGAACTTATTGTATCGCCGAGATGCGTTTACATCTACCACTCCGAATTTGTTAATTCGCACTCCACGTTCTACCGTAGGATCAAACCAATCACATTTGAATAGAACAGTTTTCATTCTGACTAATCCGGGGTATTCCACTTCAATTATCTCTTTGATGATCCCATAAAAGTCTACTTCACCTCGTACACAAACTCCATAGTTTGTAGTTGTCCGTTGAGTGCCATGACTATAAGTATGAAAAACATAGCCACGTGTGAAATACATAGCTGCAGTAGTTATCTTCGAAATAGGACCTAGGAGCAACTCTTGAAACCATACTGTATATGTCATGTCATCATGCTCGACGTGACCTTTTAACCACAATGCATAATGTTGGTCTTTCCGCTTGTTAATTTCATCTTCTGAAACACCGTCAATGCATTCTCGGACTTGATTGACGAAAGTGCTGAAATTTTAAAAGATTGCTAAGGACATTTCGTCTGTTCAATCAAATTTTAATCATGCATGGTTATAATTATGTACCTCTCGTAAGGTGCCAATTCCTCGCAATTCAGAAGTATATATGTATGTGCGCTGTGGTAGTCTTGTTCGTTTGACCAACAAGTTTCTTTTAGTTTCCCACTTAGACGTCCAATTGGTGAGAATATATCAGGCACACCTTCTACTGCGTAACTTTGTCCTACACCCCCATCACCGTAACGTCTTGGAGCCCGTTTGCGTGTACGAACCTTTGGAGCAAAGTAATAAGACGTGAAATGAGAAGTCTCTTCTGTCAGACTTCCCGCCACGATAGACCCTTCAACTTTTGCTAAGTTTTTGGCCTTACCCTTCAAATGCTTCATAAATCGTTCAAACGGATACATCCACCTAAACTGAACAGGTCCTCCCAACTCTGCTTCATGAGGGAGGTGTATAGGTAAATGTTCCATAACATCGAAGAAAGCAGGTGGGAATATTTTCTTTAAATTGCACAACAATATTGGAATATTTGTAGACAGTTGTGCAACTACATCTTCTGATAATGTCCTTGTACTTAGATCACGGAAGAAAGCTCCAATGCCTCCTAGTGCCTCATGGACATGTCCCGGTAGGAGTTCAGCAAACGAAAAAGGAAGTAACCGTTGCATAAACACATGACAATCATGACTTTTCATCCCTGAAAACTTTTGTCCTTTATCCACAGATTTAGCCAGATTAGATACATATCCATCAGGAAATTTCACGACTGATGATACCCAATTAAACAATGCTGTTTTTTGTTCAGCACCCAACCGAAATACAGGAACAGGTGCTTTTCCATTACTCACCATATGCAACTCAATTCTGTTATATATATCGGGTAAGTCCATCCGTGATTTAACACTGTCTTTGGTTCTTCCTTGGACGTTCAAAACAGTATGCATGATGTTATCAAAAAAATTCTTCTCAATGTGCATAACATCAAGATTATGTCTAAGCAAATGATCTTTCCAGTAAGGCAGATCCCAAAATATACTTTTTTGTGCCAATTGTGATGAACCCCATATCCTTCAGGCATATTCGCAGGAGTGTGCCAATTTCCTCCAAGGGGGACCGTTTCAAGTCCACCCCAATGATCTATTTGCGCTTCAAGCTCTACTCCAGTTAGGTACACTGGTGGAGGGAGACGAACCAATTTGTTCTTTATAAACAAACGCCTGTTTCTTCTATATTGATGGTTTGGTGGTAAAAACCGACGGTGGCAATCAAACCAACAGGTTTTCCTACCATGTTTAAGCTGAAATGCATCAGTCCTATGAAGACAATAAGGACATGATAACCTCCCATGCGTTGTCCAACCTGATAGCCTTTCGTATGCCGGGAAATCGCTTATTGTCCACATAAGCACCGCTCGCATCGTAAAATTTTTACCACTCGAACAGTCATATGTTCGTACTCCAACATGCCACAACTGGTTTAACTCATGTATGAGTGATTGCATAAACACATCAAGGGCCCGCTTCGGGTGATTTGGACCAGGGACTAATATACTTAGAAACAAAAACTCTCTTTGCATGCACATATCTGGAGGAAGGTTATATGGCGTAAGAATCACAGGCCATAATGAATATTGCCTACCAGACATACCAAATGGACTAAACCCATCAGTGCAAAGACCAAGATAAACATTTCGCTTAGACCTAGCAAAGTCTGGATGTACGGTGTTAAAATGTTTCCAAGATTTCCCGTCAGACGGGTGAGTCATTTTGCCATCTGTTTGTGAATGTTCTGCATGCCATCTCATCGACGCAGCTGTCCGTTCAGATTGATATAGTCTTTTTAACCTATCAGTGATAGGAAGATACCACATTCGTTGGTAAGGAATCTTCTTACGCCCAGCAATTTGCGGTCTATATCTTGGCTTTTGGCAAAAACGACATTCTTCAAGCTTCTCATCATCTCTCCAAAAAAGCATACAATTATCAACACAAACATCAATCATCTCAGAATGCAATCCAAGACTAAAAACCATCTTCTGAATTTCATAATACGTTTCAGCAGCCAAATTATCATCTGGCAAATACTCTTTAATAAGATCTGCCCAATCGTTCATGCAAACTTCAGATAGATTGTGATCAGTTTTTATTGTCATCATCCGAGCTGCCAATGATAATTTTGATAAACCTTCCCTACATCCCTCGTACAGAGACTGTTTTGCTGCGTTTAACATATCATAAAAGCGTTTCGCATCTGCATTGGGCTCCTCAACAGTATCATCATGTGTTTCATGAAATGCATCAGTAACCATTTCATGCATCCTATCATGATCTTCACCCTGAACTTGACTACTTTGATAATCATTGGACGCTTCAAAATCCACATGTTCTTGGTGATTACTACTACTCCGTGCAGCCATCTGACCACTACTTTGACCATATCCCTCTCCATGCTGATACAAAATAAAGTATTGGGGCATGAACCCTCTATTCAATAAATGCTGCCAGACAGTATCAATAGGAATATGTTTCCTATTTTTGCATTTCACACAAGGACAATACATTTTGCCGCTTTCAATTACAGTTTGCATAAGGCCGGCTTGGTAGATGAATATTTCCAATCCGTTTTTGAAGTCTTCAGTCAACGACCCATCACCATTTTTGGGCGTATACATCCACTTTCGTAGATCGTATATAGACATTTCAAAAACAAATATTTGACTTTTTGTTTCTGAAATTTGATATAAATTTCAACTACTAAAAATTTTACTTAAACATTCAAAGACTCAAAAAATTTGTGTCTTTATATGTTTTTTTGGTTGATGGAATAATGAGAGAAGAAAGGGTATATATAGAATTTTTTGTTTGGTTGCCAACATATTACCATTGCATATTTACATCAAATTTACGTCGAAATAAAAATTACATCACATTTATATTGATTTTACGTCAATTACAAGATAGAAGACAATTAATCGTATTATCGATGTAAATATTACGACAACATTACGACGAATTAAAATTCGTTCTTTATTCGTCGTAATATCATCGTAACATTACGACGATTTTACGAGGGTCATTTTTTACGTCGAATTTACGACGATATTTTTGATCGTCGTAAATACGACGTAACGTCGTCGTAAAATTACGACGACTAAAAATCGTCGTAAATAATTCGACGGAAAAGCCCATCATTCTTGTAGTGGCACATAGATGTTGTGCCATCGTAAATTATTGTTTTGCATGGTTACGTTCCAAAGCACATCAAATAATATTAAATGTAAAATACTTTTTTTTAATTAACAAAATATACTGTATCAAATAGTGTTTATCCACGCAAAGAAATTTTAACTAAATCTTTCTAACAACATCTCGAAAACAATATAAACAATCATTTGGTTAATCATAAGAATATAAAACAATCGGTAAAGCAATAAGAATTGTAGAAATATCTAAAAGTATGTGTAGAAAGTCTAATGTTTGCTAAAGCCACAGTCTAAGAGTACAATTTGAACACGATTACAAATGATGCATGACATATCAGGTCTTTTAGAAGTGTACGCGAAATATGATAGAAACTCATGGTCAATCGATTAGGGGTTCAGCTAGCAGTTTTTATCAACAATACTACTGATTTTTCTATACACTTATGTACAAACTTTGTACCAAGAACAAGGCTTTGAGTCGATGACATCCGGGTCTGCTTCTACATCAAAGCAAAGATTTGATCCAAATGCTCAATAATGAGAGTGTCATGACCCTATAACATCTCTCTCATTCGTGCTACTGAAGGGCCAAAATTCACTCTGAAAAAGAAAAGAATAAACTACAAGTTGGAGATTTTAAGAAGGAGATGCGTGAGCGAGGCATGGTAAGTGAAAACATATCCTTTATCTTGGATTCAGTACATAAATTCAATGGCACATACAAGCCCATTTGGTTATATAATAATTCTGATGGATTGAGCCTAAACAACAATGCTACTACTACAACTTGTGAAGTTTTTGATTTTACCACAAATGCTTGGAGGTACATTGTCCTTTCGTCCCCTATCTGATTCTTCAGGATTCAAGGACAAAATCCTGTATATTTTGACGGGTCACTTCATTGTTTCACTGCCCTGCACGAGGGCCAAACCAATGTTTTATCTTTCGATCTTCACATAGAAATTTTCTAGGTAAACTCTAAAGCACCCTTTCTCCATGGCTCCAGTGATCAAGACATCATCATGTGCAACCTGGATGATCGTTTATGCGTATCTGAGAAAATATGGTCCAATCAGTTGATATGGTCGTTCGATTCAGATCACAAGACATGGAAGAAAACATATTCCATAGATCTCGATATTACTTCTTCTTGGGTTGGGAATCCTTCTTTGCACTCACGCCACTTGCAATTTTGGACAAGGATAAGATATTGTTTTATAAACATGGGAATCCATTGGTACTACATGATCCTAATGCCAAATCTTATGATTTAGCTTACACATCTGAACTCTCTCCATTTGCTATTTGTTATTTTCTGAGTTTAATCTCTGTTCGGTAAAGTTTATTATTTTCCGAAACATTGTAATTTTCACATTGGTTTTTGGTTGTTTTCCAATAAAATGATTCACCTTTAGAAATCAAATGTCATAATTTTCCACAACGATAGTAACAGGTTACAAACCAAATCAACTTGCTATATATTGCTATAAACTCTGTTTTTTTACATCAGCGAGCCTTTGAAACTTTAAACTAATGCAGGGATCTTTGCGGTAGTCCAGTTACCCAACCCTTATCATCCATTCATTAGTATTATGGAAAAGAAAAAAAAACCCCTATAAATGTACCATCGGACTGTCATACGAATAGGAGTGGCCTTCAATAATTTCTGACTCAGGCAAATGCAGTGAAGTGAAAGTGATCTATATTGTCCTAATTCTGTATATAGCAAACCAATAATTCCTTGAATTCCCAGTGATTTACAAGATCAGCGTAACACAAAACAGTCACACAAAACCTTTACATCTCCATTCATGGTTTTGATATAACTCTAAAGAGACAATACAATAAGTATAATTTCTATTCACATGCATTTAAATATTTAATCTTTGTTGGCTCCGTCGCTGGTTATATCATTAGATTGTCTGAGAAAGCGTACTTAGGCATGTGTGTGAGAGTAGAAAGGCTTTTTCATTTCAGCGTCTGAGTCAGTATGGTCAACTTCTACTCTGCTTCAATCTTCACATCAATCTCTTACCCACAAAACATTCAATCACTCAAGTGAACTCTCTCTTGTACTTCAAGTAGATAATCTGAATACGCAAAAGCAGACCTTTAAAATCATGCTTTTTATATTTCAAAATATCTGAGAAAGGCAACTAAAAGATGGTTTTACCTGGTGGTTGGTTTCTGTAGTGTTGTATGCATAGAGTCTTGAAAACGGTTTCTTGATGCTCTGTTTTGAGAACCTGATCCTCCCTTTTGACCGTTGTTCACATCAGTTGATTCTCGGTCAAAACTTGGCTCGTGCGCAGGGATATCAGAGACTGTGTTTCTCATCAGTGTTTGCACTGGTCTCTCCTCGGTTTTTCTCCAAAACGTGGGACTTAAGAAATCTGTACCAGGTAGTTTGGAACAACTCTCTCCTCCACAGCTACTGTTCTTAAGGACTCTCCCGTTTGAAACCGCAAGATCGCATGATATTTCATCCAAAGCCATCTCTAGACCGCTTACACGAGACTCCAGAGACTGGATCCCACTCTGTGAGCTTCCCATGAATTTCTACATCCAAATGAAGAAGATTTTTTTTAGTATTTCAGTGAGAGGCTTGAGCCATTTATAAAAACATTCATAACCAAAACAATTTCATCTCTACATGATCGTTAAAGACCAATTTGTATACCTGAAGAAGGTCTAAGAGACTGGACTGCTGGTTCTCAATGAGAGCAAGCTGTTCTCGTATCAAAGACAGTTCCTCGCTGTCTTTCCTGCTCTCATCAACATCATCTTTACCACTCTTGGCAACAGAATCACCATCGTCAATGCAAGGTGCAACCCTTGAGCCAGACCTCAAACTACCAAAGCCATGCACTTTATCTTCCCGGCTTTTCTCGGAGATTGTATGTTTGATTATATCTGGTCCCCCTGAGTTCGCCTTCTCCTCCTCCGATTCTACCACTTTACTACTCCGATCCTCCAAAGATTGCTTAACCGGTGGAAACTGTGGTCCCTTGTTATCCACACTAGAGGCTGCTGCTTCTACTACTAACATGGTCATATTCCCTTGATTTCTTTTTGGAAGATTCTCCTTTTGTCTAGTAGCTGCATATGATCTATTCACAGGCAAAGATGGGGACCTCTTCATTATAGGCGTTGCTTTCTTTGGTCTTGAGGACTTAAAACCAACGTCAATGGTGGAACTTCTCGTGACAGAGGAAAAGCATCCAATGCTACCATCATCTGCAACCAAATTTTTAGACAATCAAATCAAATATTTAAGCTAAAAAATCGAACTTTTCAGAAATGTAACTATATATAGAGAACATTACCAGTAGAAGATCTAGATGGAGATAATGAAGCTTCGTCGAAACCATTTGAAACTTCTTTCCACTGATTCAGTGTTCGATTCATAGTTTCTCTCACACTTTTCACCTGCAATGTAGATTCACTAATTCAGATTTAGACTCTCGACCACAAGAACAAAACAAAAAAAAAAGCAATTTTTTTTCACCTTATCAAATCTTCTGCTCTCAAGAGCCACCGTGCAAGCTTTCTTGTACTGCGACGCCGATTCTTCCGCCGTCGCAACTTTACCCAACGCCTCCGCCGCAGATTTCCTCGCCGCCCAATCCTCGCTGCTCAGAAACTCAATCAAAACCGGAACCAACCAATCCAAAACCGGTTTAGTTCCCGCGCCGCCGGCGCTTATTATACTACCCACCGCACTCAACAGCGCCGCCTTGGCCTTGAATCCGTCGCTCTTGAGCAGCTTCCCAATCTTAGGCAGAGACTTCCTCAATTGCTCCGATTCAGGATCCGACGCAGCTTCCACTGACGCAGCCAAGCACAACGCCGCTCCGATCTGCGCGTTTGAGTCGCCTTCCTGGATCAGCGTCTCGATAAGCGGTTTCGCGACGGCGGAGAACGGCTGTCTCGTGACGTGAGCGGACATATCCGCCGTCGCGGCGGCGCAAGCGGAGCGAACGGAGGAATCCGGATCTCGGAGACGGCGGATTACGGTGGAGACCATCTTAGAGAGATGGGGAGAGAGAGAGTCGCCGTGGTAGCGAGACATGAGGGATAAGACGGCGACGCACTGTTTCCTCACCGGAGATTTGCAGGAAGAGTCGGTGTTGTGGATGCAGTTTAGGAACGGAGAGAAGGAGTCGTGAGTGAGGTTTCTGGCGATTGAGTCGAGCTCCGCCGTGGCGAGAGATAAGGTGTCACGGTCGGCGAGTTTGTTGAGACAGGCGATGACTCGTTGCTTCAGATCAGGAGTCGACGGTGAATGAGAACTCGGAGATGAGGAAGACGCCGGAGATAGAGAAACCGGTGGACTCGCCGGAAATCGTCCGTGAGCCGACATTTTGAAATTTACTACTTTGACTTTCCGATTTGAGAACGTGTTCACATTAAGTGCTTGAATATGGCGGCAGAAAAAAAACTCCGATTATGCGTAGACGGTTTGGGTAATGGGTTTTTAAATGCTAACTAGAGAGAGAGAGGGAGGAGGAAGTGGTGTAAATAATTAAATAATATTACTATTTATCAGAATCTTGCTTTTTGTTGATGGAGATAAATAACCGTCTTTTATAGCCGTAATATATACACTACTCGACGAACAAAAATGCAATAATCACATGTTAATGTCGAGTACACATATTAACTTGATGCTAGATCCTCTCTATTAGTATTTCTACTTGGGGAAAACTGATAAAATCTCTTTATTGCTCGAAACTCCAAAAGTATTCATATTTTCTGTCCCAAAGAGAACGTTGAAATAGAGAACACTGATATATCTTCTTCAACTATATAGTGGATAGCTCTAACTAGTTTGTTCAAACATTCTCTTTCGATTTTTTCGCCAAAATTTTAGTATAATAAAAATTGAAATCTGTAGTCCGTATATATTTTTCCCGGCAAAAAAAAAAATTCTTACAATAATATCGTATTAAAATTGCATTTAATAGTTTTTGCTTTTTCCAGGTCTATTTATTCAAAATTGAAAATGTATGGCATTCGAAATTGTTTTGACTACATTTATTTTTTTGATTATTCTTCTCATTGCAAAGTTGAATTTGTTAGATGAACTTCTCTGTCTCAAAAATAATTAGCTGTTTTAATAATAACAGTAGTCTTTACTTCTTCTCTTTTTTTTTTTTATCAAAAATAACAATAGCCTTCACAAAATCCAAATTGGATTAGAAGAAATAGTCATTGGCGTGATTTTCTTACAGATGATAGTGTAGGTCAGAAAGATTCTGTCCTTTTTTTTATGTCATGTTAAATCCTCACAGAGAAAAAAATATATATGATATTTAAAATTCGAATGAATTGTTGGTAAAAGAAAACGAATTTCATTTAACAACAGCAATTAATATCACCATTACCAAATAATATGAAAGAATACGACAAATAAGAAACCAAAAAAAAATATTAAAACTGACAGGTAATGGAATATATCATAACTGGCGAACCTTAGAACAGTTCCAAATTTACAGTAATGAATTATATAATTAATTAATAAAGTGATTAAGACAAATTTTGAAATAAATATGTTGTGTCCTCTGTTGATGATGCCGTATAATTCTGTTTGACATTTGACTTGTTCAGAGTATCAATGATGCTTTCAGATTTAATCTTATTTTTATGTTTTTTCCCACATAATAGGGCCAACATTATTTTAACTAATTTTACATGATCTAAGATATGAGAAGCGCATTAAATTTCGTATTGTGTAGTGGATGAAGGGATCAGATTTGTTTATTGATGATTAAATGATCTGATTACGTGATTATATGATTTTGAATAATCAAGTTTTTGGTAAATAAAAATTCGAGAGAAATCATGGTAAGAAATTAGAGTGGCATAGAAAGTAAATACGAAGAGGAAGAGGGAGAGAGGACATTAAGCGAAATAATGTTAAAAGCACGTGAAGGGGAGATGGAGAGCGCAGGCAAATTGGGCAGAGGAGCACGTGACTTGATTTAAGTCCTCTCCTTCGATGTTACTGCTTCAATTATTTTAACGTGTTCTAAAATTGAATTCGTAACTTTGTTTTTTTTTTTTTGGTTTTAATGCCTCGAGATTTATTTTACATTCGGTCCATAATCTCTGCAATACAAAGGTAATGTTTCATTGACCGAATATTTGGTAATATTTGAGATAGAAGTGCATATAGAAATCAAGTTTTGTTTAAATTTATAGGGTTAAACGAGTTGTTATAAAACCGGTTGAGTAATCGGTACGTGTTTTATAATGTAAATATTAAATGGGGTCATTATATGGATTAAGCAGTAATTCCTCAAATGTAAACAGATAAAAAGCATTAATAAGTGTGGACTAATGGTTACTTTTTTTTTTTTTGTAAAAACTAATGGTTACTTCTGCTCTACGTTTAGACAAAACTCATGTTGTTAAAACGATTATGGATTTAACATATCAAGAAGACAAAAATAATAGCCTTAGCCAATTGAATCAGCGACATGCCAGATAAAAAAGTTCAAATGCGATGAACTGAACGGGTTCAATACGATTTCTATGTTAAGCAAAAAAAGAAAGAAAAACAATTTCTAATTAATTTATTATATTAAATAAATTGAACCGAACTATCAAACCTAAATAAAATTAGCTTTTGGTTTGAAACCCGAAAAATCGAAATCTCTTACTACCATTCTATTCTAAAAAGTACTAAATATATCATTAGTTTAACTTTCATAGTGCCTGTGAATTATGAATTTATAAAAAGTTAAAGTTAAATCAGATTAGAGGGTTTTAGAGCCAAACAATTCGTGGCTTTAAACTTCAAATCCGTCCAAATTAGAGAAACAGTAAAAAACTATGTTAAATCATAAAGCCATGGATACTCGTAAAAAAGAATTAAACAGACAGTATGGAGGAACAAAGGAATGATCACTTTCATGAACATTGCAGTTTTTTTCCTTGTCAAGACGGCGACGTTTGGATATGTAGGGGAATACCCTCCATGTGACTTTTGTTCGTCCGACCATTATTATGGCTTCATTCTCTATGGCCTTTTCCCGCCCCCGTCTTGTTCTTTTCCATTTTAATTTAATTGGTACCCTAATAACCTATACCGAACCGGTACAAGATCATAAATGCACCATGCATGGTCGTATTAAACCGGTTCTTGGGACAAGAAGTTAAATGTTCTGATATTTAACATCTAATCATCTAAATAGTTCAACAGTGATGGCCCAGCTAATTAAGGTGGCAGGGATATATAACACACTTTTGTTTCTATTACGAC
This sequence comes from Eutrema salsugineum, assembly GCF_000478725.1. Taxonomy (NCBI): domain Eukaryota; kingdom Viridiplantae; phylum Streptophyta; class Magnoliopsida; order Brassicales; family Brassicaceae; genus Eutrema; species Eutrema salsugineum. The sequence continues at coordinate 6,805,344 of NW_006256612.1, forward strand.
ATGTTATTAAGTTCAAATCAATAGCCTCCATCAATGCTAGAATGTCTTTTTTCTTCCTGGATTCTTTTGAGATATGGAACCATTCTATCTTATTTACTTAGAAATAAATGAAACATATAGTATTATTATATGACTTTAAAAATGAACAATAACTAAAATTTACTAGGTTTAAAGCCACGTTACATACATTATTTCAATTATAATATTTATAAATATGATCAAATTACTTTTAACACTAATCACATAACATTTATTTTTTTTGCAAAACCATATAGATGAAATTAAGAATTATACATATAGGTCGATATATAAATGAACTATTAGCCCATTCGACTTAGGAAGGTATATATGGGGGACACATCAAGTTCTCTTGCTTTCATTTTTGAAAGAACTACAGAAATCCATGGTATTGTATTAACGTTTCGTACATTTTCAAAACACCAATTAAATAATTAGAATCCCCTATCCTCAAACGAAGATGCGAGAATTGAAATTATGGGTAGAGGGGCAAAAAGGGAATGTGAGATCGAGGACCAAATGGGGGATGTTGATGTTAGTAATGTTGTTTGACTAAGTGGCAAAGCTAAACTACAGATATAGATACAAATTGTGGAAAGATAAGAGACGAGCTTTCACATGGACATACCTCAAATAGTGACAACAAACTCCCACATTTTATAGTTATTTCTCATATTTTTGCATCTTTGTTTTCCTTGCTAGGGAACACTTGCACATGTGATCTTATTTTCTTCTCGTTATTTTTTTTTTTCAAAAATTGAATTTATCTTCTTCTATTTTTTGTGTGAGATGAGGGATGTGCCTCTGCCAATGGAATTTTGTTGTGGGCAATATTAATACTGTTTTTTTTTTCGGGGTAAGATACATTAATAGAGTTAGGTTCATGTACAAGGAATCTTCCATGTGTTCATTGTGTTATGCCATTATGACCCCGAGATCAAATCTATAGTCTGCCTTTGTAAGCTTTTTTTCTTTATTTATTGGATATATCTATATAATGCAATTACGTATGAGAAATTACAACATATATCAATATTAAATGTTATTTACTTTGTCTACAAATTAAACTCAATATGATAAAAAAAAATATAAGAAATTTTTGATTGGACACTGACCCCTATAGAACCATATTTTAGATTATGCAGAAGTACTCGTATTCGTATAGACCAATTAAGTTTTGATATATTAATATTATGAATTAATTATTAGGTAACCCTAGTTAGTCCATTTCTTTTAGTATATACAAGTTATTGTAGGCGACACATTCAATTACTTTGTCTTGGTGGTTAATTCAATTATAAGGAGGCTGGCCAAATACTACATTTGTTTTAGAATGGGATGTTCGAAATATGTGTTTTATAATTCATATTATCAAGATTATTATTACCATCAGCTCACATGTTCAATCATTCATTTGTGCAAAGTTAATTATTCGTTTTCCACAATCCTATATAACTATATTCTAGTTATTACAGAATACGTTTGTTTTATTTATATTAGGTGCAACAAATTTGATTTCTCTAACATCCTAGTGAAAATGGTGAGAAACTAGTCAGCTACAACTGTTAATAACATTAGTTCGTAATTCGAAATGAAGCTAGTGGCTGATATCGGAGTAAATATTTGCCTAATGTATATCAAACAAAATTTGACCTACACATAATTTCGGTTAATTTACTTAAAAAGTGTTGTCATGGATAAATTTGTTAGATATAGAGAATATTGAACTGCTTGAAAATTGTTATGAGTGTGGTTTTGCATATTACAAATGATGGGACCAAGCACTGTTTGGATTTTTGTTATTATCATTTGTAAACATTAGCACAAGAACCAATCATAAGCATTTTCCACATGGAAGTTGCTCCTCAATCATGGTTGATTTTTGGATTCATATATAATATACTTTTACTTATTCAATAAAATTGATATACTGTATATATATATAGGTGAAGTATGAATATATTATACATCACAAACGTAAACGGATATTCTATATCTTTATTTCGTGAGTGCAGTTTTGGCAAGCCTATTTTTGCCATGGCATTTTGATTTATACCCAAAATAAATTTTTGTATATCAAAATGATTGAATGAATTTTGGTAAATATCTTGCATTATTAAACTTGTAAATCTACACAGACCTTAAATATGGTTTGGTTTGAAATTAGATTTTATAATGCTGGCACTCAACTAAAAGCATGATAATGCTGGTGTATTAAAAACAATTCAACTTTTCATTTCATTTCTTGTATTGTCTTTCATTATTCTAATGGTCTGACCCATTATTAAAACATCTACCGTGTTAATCATTGAATCATCAATTGATCATTATCATCACTAATCATAATAAGAACTTTGGTCCCAAAGAAAAAGGAAAAAAATAAGTTGATAATGTAAAGCGAAAACAATTAGGTAGGTCTGTTGTTGCAGACAGTAGCCAAGCTAACCAACTCAAGCTTCAAAAAAAAAAAAGGAAAAGCAAGAAACAAAAGAGAATTATGTTTGAATGTTGATTTCAAATGTTTGGTTAGATATCAAATAAAAAGTATCATATAACAAAGATTGGACTTCAACAGGTTTAAGAAGTATCTATTTTAATATATAACAAACAAAGAGAGGGACCTTTTGTTAATCGAAAATAAAATAACAAACAAAAAGTGCATTAAAAGCCAAATCGTTGTACTGCAATTTTTTTCACTTACCAGATTAACGTTCCCGTAGATATAGGTCTAACATTGTTTAGACAAAAACTGGAAAAAGAAAAACAACAAAGGATTCATCTATCCTCGTCCACTGCATACTCATACTCAGCATCTTCCACATATTCCACCTGAAAATCACAAGTCGTACTGAAGAGGAATCTAACTTTTTTAGAAATTAACTGTATCAGAGCTAAGAACATAACTGACCTCTTCCTCACGCATCGGTTCCTCTCTCAGAACATAAGACTATAAACATCGCTGAGACTCACTAAAGTCTCTTAAATAATTTTTTAATAATAAAGTTGAGTTAGAGACGTCTTTTGTGGTTTCAATTTTAGAGACGTCTTTTGCTTTTTCAGGAATTCAACTTATTAAAATAATGTTTTTATTCATAAGAGATGCATGTAAAGACTGCGTTGTTTATGCTCTAACTAACCTCTTCCTCTAGATCATCCTCATCACTCACCTAATTCCTTGCTGCCAGCCTCCACATGTTCCTTTGGACCATCCTCTCCACTCTCATCAGAAGAATTACCCTCAGATTCCTCATCACTCTCATCATCAGATTCCTCTTTTGCTAGTTGTAAAACCTTATATCCAAAAAAAACGCATCCTCATCCTCTCGACGAACATCACCATCATCATCCTGAACGGGAAATGAAAGAATCTTATTCGAATTACGTGATGAACCGTGAAAGTTATGAATAAAAAGTTCCCTCATAAGTATTGTTTTGGGAAACTTACAATACCAAGTCGACGCCCATACTCCCAAAGTAAAACATCATACTTCTCTCGCGAGATCTTTTTCTGGCAAAAAAATTCCACATCTCCCATAGACTCATAGTACATCTCGATACCAAATGGTACATGGAACTCTTTGCTTTGTTTGCGCATGATCTGCCAAGCAATATCATTTGATACAAGCTCCAGAAGGCACCTGATTTTTAACGTGAAAGCTGCCTGAAAACAAATTTGAGTTATACGATAATGTCTTTCGAAGAACTAAAACAAATGGGAACATACCCTGGTGAGATTGAAGAGCAGTTTGGCAGTGAAGTTTGGTTTGAAATTCTGGGAGAATTCATTCTCAAAAATACATTCTTTGTTTGGTTTGAAACTCTGGACAAATTCAACATCATAGTCCAGCAGGGCAGTTTTTGTGCAGTTTCATCAGATGTGTTAGAAGTGCAGTATTCTTTGCAAAAGATGATGATCCTCTCAAGGATATGGCTTGTAATGTTTTTGAACTTGATCTCCATTTATATTCCATTTTTACTATCAATCTCCATATTCTTGATGAACATTCTCAAAGATATGAGCTCACTCGTAGCTTTTATGGTTTTTCCGTCGTAACAAAAGAGGTAGATTTTCAAGCATGGGAAAAATCCGTCTTCTTTTAATGGTAGGAAACAAGGTCTGGATTCCACCTTGTTGACGAGCTTTGCACTCATTGATTCAAAAGTCTTGGCAAATTAGGTAGGTCTTTTTTTCGCAGACAATATCCAAGCTATCAAACAAAAACTTTTGAAAAAAAAAGGAAAAGTAAGCAACAAAAGAGTATCGGGTTTGAATGTTGAATTCTAATGTTTGGGTTAAATATCAAATAAAAAGTACCATATTAACAAAATTGAACTTCAACAGTTTTAAGTAATATCTATTAATTTTTTGAAGTTTAAATATATGAATGATTTGCGGAAGATTTCTAGGTCAGCATTTTGATCACATTAGACCTAGGGTTCAATTCTACACAAAATTGGGTAAAGTTGATTAAAATCAAAACAAAAAGAATTAAGTATATGAATGAATTAAAGTCAAGGGGTTGAATAGAAATTCCGACGATGGGCTTGGGTACATAAAATGTGTGTGTTATTACAATTTACGTGGGTTCGTAGTGGGAACCGGGAAGAAGAAAGAACTGGGCCAAACCATAATAAATACGCCTAACGATATCGGATCAATCGAGTATGCATTGCCTGGTACCTAAACTAGGCAGCTCTATTATAACTTCTAAGTCGAACTATGTGTATTAGTGTTAGACTAAAAGTAGTTGAATGAACAGATCACATACCAAAAATGGATCGATATATATATTAGATAAGGAGATAACAATTTCTTTGGTAAGAGTTGCCATGTTGGTTTAGGCTAAGGATCGATTTCCCACGGAAGCGGAATTGCAACATTTAACTCATTTGGCTATCGAGACATTTAGATGGACTTTCTGAGCTTCAGAATTAGTCGGTGTTAAAATATGTCGCGCTGGTTTACAGTCAGGATTTGTAATCTGTAGCTGCGTCACCGACAGTTTCCTAGTTTAACCAGATCACCTAAATCACATCAGTTATTGAAAAAAAAAAACAACTGCCGAAAAAATCAATAATGGTGTCCTTGATTAACATAAGAGCACATCCAAAAATTACTAACCAATGTTTGTAATTTGTAAATACTGACATTTTTTTAAAATTTAGCAGCGAAGATGGTTACAAAACAACACCATCACGTACTAAACAGTTACAATGTGATGGTATCCATAGTTTATTTATGATCATCATAAATTCATAACTATAACTTTTTAGGTAATTTACCGTATTAGATTTAATTACTATAATTGACAAATGATATGTATATAATAATTAATCATAATATTCATTAATCTCGATCATGTTGACATCTTCTTATGTATCTGTTTATTTAATATCTAAATCACTCTTATTTTGAGACTTTATGACACTAATAGTTATACATATTATCTATTTCTTTAATTAATATCAGCAAAATTTTAAAAGTTTTTTGAGACTGCAAAAATAAATGCCACAGTGTAGAAAATAATTTTACTAAGTTATATATGTTTTAACAGATGCTTATTAAGATTTAAATTTTGTATCTTTCTTACTAAATATACTTTATAAAATCTGCAAAAATAATTTTCTATAATTATATGTTAATTATCATTAATGAGAAACTTTATATACAATTGACATGTCTTTATTCCATTTAATATTATTGCACATTTATTATCTCATTGATACAAAGATGTAAATTTCAAATGGACTGATTTAAAACACAAATATGTATATGTATATGTATATATATATATATATATACATATATAAAGACACATATACTACTCAAAACCCATTCATATGATATTGCTGGAAAGGTGAAGCTAGTAGTAACTATTTGGTTCGTTACTTTGACTCTTCTTTTAACAATTCTGCTTCGATCATTCTATTTTTACCAAGATAAATTTTGCGTGTATTAAGAATGCTGATCCATGAACACTTAACTCTTCTTCGAGAAAGTGATGAAATTTTACAGATTTCTCAAATTGATATTGTTGTTTCTCCTCGACAAGCCTTAAAACTGACGAAATTCGTTTTTCGTTGTTGAAAATAACAATACGACCTCATATATAATTGGATTTGGTTTTTGATGAAATTATCACTGTAAAGTTGATTACGGTCATGTTCTCGTGCTCCATATCGATAAATCTTCTTACTTCTAAGCATGTAACTTTCTAGTTCTAGTAATTGTGAACTAAGATCCTTGATGCAACTTTTTTTTTTCTTTTTCTTTCCAAAGAATCAAGTCACTTAATGTGTTTGAATCTTTGCTTTCATAAAAAAATAATCAATAATCCTTTATGCAAAAAAAGAAGAAGTTAACACTCTTTGTTTGGAAATTAATGAAGTAATTCGACCAACTTCAAACCATGGCTGGAGAAGGAAGTAAACGGAACGCAACTAAATATGATGCGTATGCATATCTAAGGAATGTGAGGGATACATTTGATAACGATCCTGAAAAATATGACGATTTTCTTGCGATTATGAATAATTTTAAAGCTGGGAGGTATGGATATATAGTTTTGTTTTTGGTTTTGCAAAAAATATGAAAAGAATGTTTGGTTTTCTGTTTAGTTCAATTCTTTTTCGGTGTAACACGCTTTAGTATTCTTAAAACTAATTAATTTCGAATATAATTTGATTGTAGAATTGATAGGAATGGTTGCATAGAAGAGGTGAAAGAACTATTTAAAGGACACCGAGACTTGATTTCGGGTTTCAATAAATTCTTGCCAAAGTGTTTGGAGATCGCTGATTGGTACAACTTAGAGGGAAGGTGATGATGTTGCGACGTCCATCTTACTCCTTCCTTATTGAAATAGTCGGTCGGTTTATCAATTATTTTTCAAAAAATATAAACAAAGTATAGGATAAAGAGCATAAGCAATGTTGTCGTGAACAGCCGCAAGGTCTCAAAATTTTAAACCCACCCTATTTGAGTTATATTCAAAATGATTTCCTTGCCAATCATCTATGATCTAACTCTCTATCTCTCTATCTCATATATTAATTGCGGATTAAAGCCTTTAGCTTGTATATAGAAACGAAAAAAATGTTTCCATTCAAAAAAGGAGGAATAAAATTATTCTATCACTAAATCTTGAAAATTGCATTAAGATAAACAAAATATAACAAACAAAGAGAGAGACCTTTTGTTAATCGAAAATCAATAACAAACAAAAAGCGCATTAAAAGCTAAATCTTTATATTGCAAATCTTTTTTCACTTAACAGATTAACATTTCTGTAGATATAGGTTTACCAAAAGCTGGAAAAAGAAAAAGAACAAAGGTTCATCTTTACCAATTAGAGATCCTTGTCAACTGTAACCTCCTACTCATCGTCTTCATCACTATACTTGTTCTCTTTAGAAGAATTTTTTTTTATTGAAAAAATAACTTATTAGCTAGCTAGCTGTAGAAAATAACTGGGCCAAACAATAATAAATACACCAAACGACATCGGATCAATCGAGTATGCCTGGTATAAAATACTTGCAGAGTAACAGGTAAACTATGCAGCTCTATTATAACTTCTAAGTCGAACTATTTGTATTAGTGTTAGACTAAAAGTAGTACTCCAATGAACATCACACACACATATATATATATATATATATAGATATATATATATTAGATTAGGAAATAACAACTGCCGAAAAACAAAACAAAAACTGCCGAAAATTTTGATAACGGTGTCGTTGATTAACATAAGAGCACATCCAAAACTTACCAACCAATGTTTGTAAATACTGACTTTTTTTTTTAATCTAGAAGCGAAGATGGTTACAAAAACAACACCATCAGCTACTAAACAAATACATTGTGATGGTATCCATAGTTTATATATGATCATCATATATAATTATAACTTTTTAGGTAATATACCGTATTAAATTTAATTACTATAATTGACAAATTATATGTATATATTTATTAGTCATAATATTTATTTATCTCGATCATATTGACATCTTCTTATATATCTTTTTTATTTAATATCTAAATCAATCTTATTTGAAGACTTTCTGACATTAATAGTTATTACATAATATCAATTTCTTTAATTAATATCAGCTAAATTTTAAAAGTTTTTTGAGATTGCAAAAATAAATGCCATAATGTAGAAAATAATTTACTAAGTTATATATGTTTATTAAGATTTTAAATGTTGTATCTTTCTTACTAAATATACATATAAAATCTGCAAAATAATTTTCTCTTAGTATATTTTAATTATCATTAATGAGAAACTTTATATACAGCTGACATGTATTTATTTCATTAAATATTAGTGCACATTTAGTATCTCATTGATACAAAGATTTAAAACACAGATGTATATATAAAGACACATACACTACTCAAAACCCATTCATGTGATATTGCTGCAAAGTTGAAGCTAGTACTAGTAACTATTTGGTTCGTTAATTTGAATTTTCTTAACAATTCTGCATCGATCATTCTACTTTTACCAAGATTAATTGTGCGTGTATTAAAATGCTGATCCATGAACTTTACATAACTCTTCTTGGAGAAATTGATGAAATTTTACAGATCTCTCAAGTCTCAAATTTGATGTTGTTTCTTATCGACAAGCCATAAAACTGACGAAATTCGTTTCTCAATAACAATATGACCTCATCCATAATTGCATTTGGTTTTTGATTAATTTATCACTGTAAAGTTGATTACAGTCATGTTCTCGTGCTCCATATCGATAAATCTTCTGACTTCTAAGCATGTAACTTTCTATTCTAGTAATTGTGAACTAAGATCCTTGATGCAACGTTTTGTTTTTCTTTTTCTTTTTTTTTTCCAAAGAATCAGGTCATTAATGTGTTTGAGTCTTTGCTTTCATAAACAAATAATCAGTAATCCTTAATGCAACAATAAAGAAGAAGTTAACTCTCTTTGTTTGGAAATTTATGAAGTAATTCGACCAACTTCAAATGGCTGGAGAAGGAAGTAAACCGAACGCAACTAAAGATGATGCGTATGCATATCTAAGGAATGTGAAGGATACATTTGATAACGATCGTGAAAAATATGACGACTTTCTTGCGATTATGGATAATTTTAAAGCTAGGAGGTATGGATATGTAGTTGTGTTTTTGTTTTTGCAAAAATATGGGAAAACGTTTGGTTTTCTCTTTAGTTGAATACTTTTCGGTGTAACACTTTTTAGTATTCTTAAAACTAACTAATTTCGAATATAATGTGATTGTAGAATTGATAGAAATGGTTGCATAGAAGAGGTGAAGGAACTATTTAAAGGACACCGAGACTTGATTTCGGGTTTCAATAAATTCTTGCCAAAGTATTTGGAGATCGCTGATTGGTACAACTTAGAGGGAAGGTGATGATGTTGCGACGTCCATCTTACTCCTTCCTTATTGGGGGATCTAAACCGAGTTCGGTTTATATTTGCTCTATGTTTAATCGTTTATAATTCGTTCTCTTGCTTCATTTAGTAATCATATGTTGGCTTATTAATTAGGTTCTAATATATTTAATCTTTGTTGTTTCCAACCATTTTTTTCATGTCAACAATCATCTCAACTCTTTCATCGTCTTATAATCGTACAATCAAAGTAAATTAATCAAATATTAGCAATCAAGTTCAAAATTAAAAATTTAAAGCAAATATTAAAAGTACGATTAATTATTTGTTTATATATATATATTTGGTCAGTAAGGTGTATTTTCCTTTTTTCAAAAAGGGTTAGAAAACTAACAAATCCCTTTAAAAATGACATAGACGCTAGTACCTGTTAGAAAAAGAACGTGATCACGTTTAATTTTAGTCTAATTGAAGTATCCAACTAATTGTTAAATCATTTGAAATTGAATTTCTATTTTGATTTGGCTAAACAGATCGCTGAAATATCAACTTTTAAGATACAACTATCAGATATTTCCTTTTTTGCTATCTATGTTATCAATATCTCTACTCTAAATAGCTTTTGTAAAATAAATTTTTATTATTACTTTTACTAAATATATAAACATATTTTACTAGAAAGCCCTTTGTCCAAAAAAATATATTTAATTTTACGACACAAAATTAGGGAGAAGAGACACGTATTCAAATCTGATATCCCATATGTATAAATACAATCGCGAATAGAACTCAGGAGTCAAAACAGTTATCAGTAGGGTTTGCTTTTGGAAATCTTCCAAGTCCGTCACTCTGCGAACACGAAGCTTCTTGCTGATCTCGCCGCTTTAGTTCTGCCCAAAATTCGGTAACAATCCTTCGTTCCTCTCCGGTTTTAATTATCCTATTTCGTTCGATTAGGTTAACTAGGTCAAGAAAGATCTAAGTTTTCTGGTTCGTTGCTTTCAAGTCGTTTCTTTAATTAGGTCACGATCGAGTAGTTTTCAGCTGGTTTTTTACTTTCATATCGTTTCTTGATTGAATTCCACCTGTTCGAAGGATACTAATCCATGAAATTCGCATGAATCTTTGATCGAAACAATATGTTCTTTGTTTTAGGGTTCGCATAGTTATACTTAGATGAACATGATTTCTTTTTACTGAACTTAAATTCTCTATTTTTTTTTGGATACCAGAGGATTAATTAGGTCAATTACACACCATGGCTGGAGAAAGCGTACAACCTACGCTAACTGAAGGTTATGCGAAAGAATACATCGCTGCAGTGAAACAAGCACTAATCGACGAACCTGAAAAATATGACGAGTTTTACAAGATATTGCTGTATGTCGTAGATCATAGGTATATATGTATTATTACTTTTCTCACTGTTATATTGACACAACAAAAAAAAAACTATCATTGTGAATTGTTTTCTGATGTTTTTATTCACTTTGTATAGAGCCGACGAAGTTGCTTGCTATGCAAGGGTGGGTGAAATCTTGAAAGATCACCAGAATCTTCTTCGTGGTTTCAATTCCTTCCTTCCACCTGAGTCAAAGATAACCATTCCTCTCGAGGCTAAGACAACCATCATGACTTCAAAGGCTAAGAAAACCATCAAGCCTCTCGATGATGATGATGATCACAAAGTGTTAAGCCAATCACAAACCATGGCTGCCACAAGAGTAGCCCGAGAGCTAACTTTGGGTGATGCGCTTCCTTACATTGCTACTGTGAATGAAGCATTTCGTGACGAACCTGGCAAAAAAAAGGAGTTTTTAAAAATCCTGAATGATTATAGATATCAAAGGTATGTGAATTGTGTTTTCTTTCTTCTTTATGTTTGGCTCTCCCTTAATTTCAACTCCTAATCGACACAACAGAAGCATACATGTGGATTGGTTCTGATGTTACTAGTCTCTCTGCAGATTCGATCGCACAAATACCATTGCAAAGCTTAAGGAACTCATGAAAGAGCACCCGAAGCTGCTTCTTGGTTTCAATGTCTTCCTTCCAGATGAGGATAAGATAACTATCATTCCCAAGATTACGATAACTAACCTTTCCAAGATCAAGATAACCATTCATCCCAAGACTAAGCGAACCATCCCTCCCGAGTCTAAGAGAACCATCCCTCCCGAGGCTAACAAAGGGTTATGCCAATTTCAAAACATTGATGAAAGAAGATTACCAACAATGCTAGAAACGGATCATGAAAGGTATGGATTATTTTCTCCCTCTTATATATATATTTGGTTTGCTCTTATTTCAAGTCTAACACAGCAAACACAGATTTCGTGAATTGTTTTCTGATGTTATTATTCTCTTTGCAGAGCTTATGAAGAAATCATGAATAATAAATATCACCGGAAACAGATTCAGCTTTTAGCTGAGGCTAGTCAGTTAGCCATCCCTACCGAGGCTAACAGAACCATCCTTACCGAGGCTGAAAATCATGGTGCTGAGTCTAACTGTACCAAAAGAAAACGTGAGGAGTCTGAGGAACCAAGTTTTTTCGACAAGCTTAAGGTATAAAAATGCTATAAATGACAAGTAATCCTAAGAAAATAATATTTTGATATGTCCTCTTCTGCTAACTTGTGATCTAAATAACAAATTCGTCCATCTTGCAGACAAGGTTTCAGAGACTTGATGTTCATGTAGTGAAGTCATATTGCGAGATAATGAAAACGTTCAAAGAGGGAAAGAAGTCGAAAACAGAGGTGCACAAGGAGGTAGGTTCTTTGAGGGCTATTTAATTTTGTGGTGCACTTGTACTTTTGCATATTTTTTTCTTGGTTTTGATTTTGTGATTGTATATCCTTGCAGGTCGTTGATCTTCTCTATTATCATGAAGATTTGATCGAGGACTTTTCCAAATATTTTAAACCAAAAAAATCCTATATGAGCTGCATCAAAAGCTCTACTTGATGGTTATCTACATGATATACTGTTGCTCTAGGATGTTTGAAACAGAAATATATGTATAAAATTATTAGAACTTCTATAGAGGGAGAATGCACAGTTTCTTTTATAGAGCTTTGAGTTTAGTTCGATTCTTTTTTTCCTTGCACATATGTTTTAATTAAATTTTAAATCCAATGTTTGGTTTAGTTTCACAAATAAAAAAGAACATTACTGATTTGCAACTGTAGCTACTTCTAGTCGTTCTGGAGTAAGATCCTTGGGAACGACATTAGTATGTCTAGCACTTGGTAATGGTTTGAAGAAAGTTGCATCAAATTTAACTGTAAAGTATAAAATATGAGTCATTGCTTATTGAGGTCTTGAAGGATCTTCTAAAGTGCAACTCTTAATCTGCATAATGTTTATAGCTTCTAACGAGAAGAGTGTATAATTTGATTCCCAACTTCCACAAAAAGCTATAAACATTTTATGTACATTCACTCTCTAACCTCCACAAAAGAAAGTTGTTAATTTTAGTTATAGAAATTAATTTCTCCAACTCTCGAATCTAAATTGACGTTAAATCATAATCCAAATCACAATGACCCCTACGAATTTGGCCAAAAAAATTATCTTTTTTTTTTGGTTTGGCAAAAAGTTTATTTATCTAAAAAAAAACTTTTCCTCATAAAAAAGTTTTATTTTCCCGTAAAGAAGTTTTCCTTTTTGTTTGTCGTTAAAAAAGTTTATTTTCTTTTGCCGTCAAATTGTTTTCCTTTTTAACCGTACTTTTGTATGTTCATTATTAACTAAACTAATGTTTGAAACGAAACCCTAGAAGCTAGAGATATTCCTTCCGGTTATCTCCTGCTTCGTGATCGTGGGGTTGTAAAGGAGACTTGCTTGTTCTCGAAGCCTTTTCTTCTTCGAAATTGGGTAATTATACGATGGTCTTCTTCCTTTTTTATTTTGTACGAATTTCGTTTCGGCCACTACAATTTTGTATTATCTGTGATCATTATATGTTTCGTATCTGTGATGAAATTTACATGAATCATTATGAGGGGTTGGTATTGTTTTGTTCCCAATAGAAGTCTCCAAATCCTATCAGGCTTAATATTTTTGCAAGCTCTTAATTAGTGAATATTGAGCTCTTCTTCTTTGGTTGAGGATGAAGACTCATGATCCAGCTTTTGATTGGTTTCACTCTATTTCAAGTGACTGCTTCACATGTGTAGTTTTTGATCCATGTGGTCCTTAAAGGAATGAATTTAATATTTCTGCACTAGGTCCTCTTTCTCGAGGGATTCTAAATTCTTTTTTTTTTTTCAAAAAGGGTGGTACAATAGCTTTGAGAGATGCTAGAGATTTAATGGGGAAAAAAACATTTTTTATTTATTTTGGATACCAAAGGGTTAGGCCATTTTAGTTTCTGTGAAATGCGTATCACAATATGAACCTGAATATGTTTAACGAGCTCCTGAATGATTTTTAGAGCTCATAAGTGTGTTAATAATTTTCTCCATGTTACATTTGGTTGCTCTTTACAAACACACATGCGAATTGGTTCTGATGTTACTATGCGTTAGTAGCGTGCAAAGGGTGATGGAGCTCATGAAAGAGCGTAGAGTCGATAACATTAGTACCGTTGCAAGTGTGAAGGAACTCATGAAAGAGCACCGGAAGCTGTTTCCTGGTTTCAGGTTTCTCCTTCCAGCTGAGGATAACATAACCATCCCTCCCGAGGTTGATAGAAGTCATAGAACCGTCCCTCCTCCTCAGGCTAATAATATAACTATCATTCTCAAGGCTAAGAGAACCATCTCTCCCGAGGCTGAGAAATATGCTGAGTCTAACTATAGCAAAAGGAAACGCCCTGAGTCTGATGAACCAAGTTTTATGAACAAGCTTAAGGTATAGAAATGCTAAAACTACAAAATACTCCTAAGGAAATACTATCTTTAATATTTTCTCTTCTTCTAACTTTTTTTTTTTATACAAATTTGTCGATGTGCAGACAAGATTCCGGACCCTTGATACTGATTTAGTTGAGTCATTTCGCGAGATAATGAAAAAGTGTAAAGAAGGAAAGAAGTCGCAAAAGGACGTGCATGGGGAGGTATGTTCTTGGTGGGCTATTTTGTGTTGAACTTGCACTTGTTTTTGTTCTCTTAGATTTGATTAATTTGGTTATGATATATCTTGCAGGTCGTTGATCTTCTCTATTATCATGAAGATTTGCTCGCGCACTTTTCTAGATTACATTACCAAAAGCATATATGATCCTAGAAAAATGTATAGTTATCAATGAGAATAGAGTGTATAGTCAATTTCTTTTATAGAGTTTGACCGTTTGAGTTCAGTTTGATTCTTCTGACATGCATATGTGATACGATCTTAGGTGATTAACTCTGAAGCAAAGGAGAACAGATGCAGCGATAAGATGGATAGAAGGAATCGATGAGGCGATGTGGTGGTGGTGGTGATCGGTTCGATGGATCAAGCCGAAGATGATGATGGTGGCGCAGCGGATAGAGTGAGTTGAGAGGGTGGACGTGCTGTGATGAGATGATATCGATGGAATGGAGATGATGAGATAGAAGAATCTCTTGTAAACAGATTAGGTTTTAAGAGATTCGAATTTCAGAGTTTTTAGTTCTCAGAAATCAAAAGAGAGAAGAACACGTTAAAAGTTTGATCAAAATTCTTCACTGAATAATACTTAGGCGATTTTCTCTCTTAAATAGAGTTAGAGAGAAATCGCAGCCCTAATACAAAACTACATGAAGTCTGAAATAAAAACAACACGAAGTTTGATTAAAAAATAAAACAGCGAGGCGTCCCTTCTAAATCCTAAGTGGTGCGCCTAAAACAACTAGTGCACAAGTCATTGTGACTTTGCACATTATTACCCATTAGTAACAACTTCTAAGTAACTCGACGTAGCAATGATTTCTGCCTCGTTAAAAACCTTGGAGAAGAACCTCCTTGCCTTCCAAAATCCTCACCAAGGAAAAGAGTACAGAATCATCACCTAAGTTACCTAGTCATTGTTACTGGGTTCTTCATTCTTCAAGATAAAGATATTGAAGATGTGAGCTCCAGCTTCCAGTTGATCGATGTCCTCTGCAGCTATGAGTGCGTGAGCCTCCTTAGCCATCTCTCTAGCTCTGGAACGAGTAATCCTGCCAGCTACCTCTGGTTCCTCCTCCTCTGAGCTGGTCACGATCATATCATCCTCTCCCTCTTGAAAAGGATTTGTCCTCAAATCTGAATCTGTAACATAAGGAAGCAAGTCAGAAACATTGAAAGCATCAGAAACATCATACTTACCTTGAAGATTAATCTGATAGGCGTTGTTGTTGATTCTTTTGATGACTGCGAATAGTCCATCAACTCTGGGCATTAGCTTGTTCTTTCGCTCAGCTGGAAATCGCTCCTTCCTCAGATGGATCCACACCAGATCTCCTTCTTCGAAAATCAGCTCCTTTCGTCCTTTGTTGGCATGCTTCTCATACTGCTTTGTCTTCTTCTCGATGTTCTCCTTAGCCTTAGCATGTATTCTTCGGACCTGTTCAGCTTTCTCCTTGCCATTCAAGCTGCATTTTCCACTTAAAGGCAAAGGGATCAAGCCTAGAGGTGATTGTGGATTAAACCCATATACAATTTCAAAAGGAGAAAAGAGAGTAGCAGAATGCTTAGCGTGATTGTAAGCAAACTCGACATGAGGCAGGCACTCTTCCCATGTCTTGAGGTTACTTTTCACCAAAGTCCTTAGAAGTGTGGACAACGTTCTATTCACCACCTCGGTCTGTCCATCGGTCTGAGGATGACACGTAGTTGAGAATGAGAGCTTTGTTCCCAGCTTAGCCCAAAGCGTTCGCCAAAAGTGTCCTAAGAACTTCGTGTCTCGATCTGAAACGATAACCTGTGGCATTCCATGCAGTCGTACTACTTCCCTGAAAAACAAGTTAGCTACATTCACAGCATCATCTGTCTTGTGGCTAGCGATGAAGTGAGCCATCTTGCTAAACCTGTCAACAACTACAAAAATAGAATCTCTACCATTTCTGGTGCGAGGTAAGCCAACTACAAAATCCATAAAAGATATTAGTCCAAGGTTGAGAAGGAATAGGCAAAGGAGTATACAAACCGTGAGGTTGAACTTTACTCTTAGCCATCTTACATACGACACATCTAGAGCAGATTTTCTCAACGTCCTTCTTCATGTTCGGCCAGTAGAAGTGCTCTTGTAGCCCAAGAAGTGTCTTTGTGACACCGAAATGTCCAGCTAATCCACCTCCATGAGCTTCTCGTACCAGTAACTCTCGAATAGATCCTCGTGGTATGCACAATCGGTTACTTAAGAACAAGTATCCATCCTGTCTATAAAATTTCTCACAGGCAAAGTTATGACATTTGGCATAGCTCTCAGAAAAGTCAGTATCAGATTCATAAAGATCTATAATGTTTTCAAATCCAATCAACTTTGATGTTAAAGTCGAAATAAGAGTGTACCTCCGGGATAATGCGTCTGCGACCACATTATCTTTACCTTTTCTGTACTTAACAATGTAGGGGAATGTCTCAATGAACTCGATCCATCGCCCATGTCTTTTGTTAAGCTTCTGCTGACCCTTGAGGTGCTTTAGAGACTCGTGATCGGTATGAATGACAAATTTCTTAGGCCATAGGTAATGCTGCCATGTCTGGAGAGCTCGAACCAATGCGTATAACTCATTGTCATAAGTGGGATAATTCAACGTGGAACCTCCTAACTTTTCGCTGAAGTAAGCGACGGGCTTCTTATCCTGCATAAGAACTGCTCCAATACCTACACCAGAAGCATCGCATTCAATCTCAAAAGTCTTAGTAAAATCAGGAAGTACTAGTAAGGGCGAATTGATAAGCTTCTCTTTAAGGGCTGTAAAAGTCTGTTCTTGCGCCTCTCCCCACTTGAACCCCACGTCCTTCTTGATGACTTCGGTTAAGGGCGCGGCTATGGTGCTGAAATCACAAACAAAACGCCTATAGAATCCTGCTAAGCCATGGAAACTTCGGACTTCTCCAATATTCTTGGGGGTTGGCCACTCCTTGATAGCTTTTATCTTCTCTTCATCTACTTTAACTCCTCCTGCACTTACTACAAAGCCTAAGAAAACAATTTCGTTAGTGCAGAATGAACATTTAGATAAATTAGCAAAGAGAGATTGAGAGCGAAGAACATCAAGAACCGATCTGATGTGATCTAGATGTTCTTCTAAACCTTTACTGTATATGAGGATATCGTCGAAATACACCACTACGAACACGCCAATGAATGGTCTTAGGGCATGGTTCATTAGTCTCATGAAGGTGCTGGGAGCATTGGTGAGGCCAAACGGCATAACTAGCCACTCGTAGAGTCCCTGCTTTGTCTTGAATGCCGTCTTCCACTCATCCCCTTCCTTCATTCTGATCTGATGATATCCACTCTTCAAGTCGATCTTAGAGAAGATTGTCGATCCACAGAGCTCATCCAGCATATCATCTAGCCTTGGGATCGGATGCCGATACTTCACAGTGATGTTGTTGATAGCTCGGCAGTCTACACACATCCTCCAGGAACCATCCTTCTTTGGCACCAACAGAACTGGAACCGCACATGAACTCAAGCTTTCTCGGATATGGCCTTTGCTCATCAGCTCCTCCACTTGCTTTTGCAGCTCCTTAGTCTCTACAGGATTGGTTCGGTATGTTGGCCTGTTAGGTAAGGCTGATCCTGGTACCAAGTCAATCTGATGCTCTATCCCACGAATTGGAGGTAGCCCTGGTGGAATTTCTACTGGAAAAACATCCTTGTATTCCTGCAAAATCTCAAACATAACACTAGGAAGCTCCTGTGAAGGGTTAGTACTAACAAGGGATTCCTTGTACACAAACATAAAAGTAGTCATTTCAGGATCAAAGAGTTTAGAAAATTCACTGTGGTTTATGTAGAGGCTGTTGGCGACTTTCTCCTTCTCCTTGAGCTTCATTTGAATTTGATCTTGATAAATCTCGGTAGGCGTGAGAGGTAGGAGGGTAATTTTGCGACCTTTGAACTCGAATGAGTGCTTGTTGGTGTAACCGTCGTGTATCACCATACGATCTGATTGACACGGTCTGCCTAGCAACACATGACTCGAATCCATGGGAATGACGTCACATAGAATCTCATCTTCATACTTCCCAATGGATAGAGAAACCATCACTTGCTGAGATACGGTCAAGGCTCCACTGTCATTCAACCACTGAAGCTTATACGGCCTTGGATGAGGAATAGTCTTGAGCTGGAGCTTCTTAACCATCTCTTCGCTTGCAGCATTAGTACAACTTCCTCCATCTATGATCAGGCTACAAACTTTTCCTTGAATGAAGCATCTCGTATGGAACAGGTTCTCTCGCTGACAAGTCTTTTCAGGTTGACTCTGAACACTCAAAGTCCTTCTGGCAACCAGCATCTCGCCCACAGCAGCAGCTTTTTCCTCTTCCTCTAATTCATATTCGGCCTCTGAATCCTCTTGAGGAACTATCTCTCCTCCCTCATGTAACAAGAAAATCTTCTTGTTTGGGCAATCTCGAGAGTAATGTCCCATTCCTTGACATTTGAAACACCTCACATTGCTGATAGAAGTGCCACCTCGAGGCTTGAACTCAGCTTTAGCTTCTTCTTTAACTCCAGTAGAGGGCGGTTTGATGTCTCTGGAGTAAGCTGGCTTGCTGATCTCCTTAGGCTTAGGCACACTAGGCGTGAATGTGGACTTGAAATTTCGCCTCTTGACTTGAGATTCCACCAATTCAGCCTTATGCACCATCTCTTGTATATCTGCGAAATCCTGAAGTTCCACCTTGTCTTGAATCTCTCGGTTAAGTCCTCCAAGAAATCTCGACATTACAATTTCTTGGACGAGGCGCCTAAGCTTGTTGAGTATTTCGCGCTGATGATGGGCCGGAACGAACTGTTTCCTCATCTGTATAACGAGCTGATCCCAAGTAGTAATCGGAAGTTCTCTAAGGCGGTTTCTGGTGACTCTCAACTGCTCCCACCATAGAAGCGCATACCCATGAAATTCCGAAACTGCAATCTTCACCTTGTTGAGCTCGTAGGTTCCTTGGACCAGAAAATTAGACTCCATCTTCCTTTCCCAATCTAGGTAAGCTTCGGGATCATTGGTTCCATGGAAAGGAGGATACTGGATTTTGATATGACGCAGCTGCTGACGTAGAGGATCATAATCTCGACCATGTCCTCGGCCTCGATCTCTTCTCACAGTTTCTCGGCTATGATCAGAAGCTTCGTCCTCCTCATAGTATTCTGGGTCTGATTCCAGGGTAACTCGATGTCCAGCAATATATTCCTCTCGGCGGTGCTGACGATCTACCCTTGGGCCATCTCGTTCTGCACCAGTAGGATTCCTCCTCGGATTAAACGTAGTCTCTCTGCCCCCAATTTGGCTCGGTTGGACTTAGCTTTAGTCCTGGCTTCGGAAGGTGTTGGGTGGCGTGGAAGTTTCCGGGAAGATCCTATGTGCCCTTTACCCTTTGCTAAGCGCATTGCTTCTGAAGGAGTTGGAGTTTGAGACGACTCTTCTCCACTTGCACTGAGGTCTTTGAGCAGATTATTCATCTTCGTCTCGAACTTGTCATTGAGTTGTTCGATTGGTTGTGTGAGCTGAGTTGCTATGGCGTGATTCGCTTCTTTAATTTGTTGAGACATTGCTCGGTTCAGAGCTTCCATCGTCTCAGCCGAAAGCTCCATGGTACCTGAAAAAATTAAAAAAAAACTCGCAGTAACTTGTTCTAGAAGAAATCACAAAAACAGCAAAACTAAACTCATCATAAAAAAAAATTAAACGATCCCCACGAAATCTAAAAACAAACTTAACGAAACTAATGAAATTTAACGAAATTTTTTTTTTTTTGTGTACTCTTTTTTTTTTTTTTTTTTTCAACCCTTAAAAAAAACGAAAAAATCAAGTTTCTTATCAAACCTAAACGAGAAAATCGATGATCAACGAACCCTAGCTAATTCGAAAACTAGAATCCTAACAAACTAAGGACAAAACACGAAGCGATGAACAACGAGTTATCTAGTCTAACTAAATCGCACTATCGAACCCTAACACGATCTCGCAATCGATCTAGGCGAAGACTACACCACACAACGAAAGTACAGCGACACAAAAAGACACTAGTTCGATGCAATCTAACGAGAACGCAGAAGTGAGGCAACGAATTAACTAACAACGATATGATGATTCACTGAAATAGAAGACACACGATGCAAACAAACACCAGAAGTTAACAAGCCCTAATGATCTAAGCAACGAAATCAGAACAAGGAATGAAATCAAGTATGGCGATTTAGGGTTAGAAATTTCTCAGCCTTTGGTTCAGAGTTGGCTCTGATACCACGTGATACGATCCTAGGTGGTTGGTTCAGAGTTGGCTCTGATACCACGTGATACGATCCTAGGTGATTAACTCTGAAGCAAAGGGGAACAGATGCAGCGATAAGATGGATAGAAGGAATCGATGAGGCGATGTGGTGGTGGTGGTGATCGGTTCGATGGATCAAGCCGAAGATGATGATGGTGGCGCGGCGGATAGAGTGAGTTGAGAGGGTGGACGTGCTGTGATGAGATGATATCGATGGAATGGAGATGATGAGATAGAAGAATCTCTTGTAAACAGATTAGTTTTTAAGAGATTCGAATTTCAGAGTTTTTAGTTCTCAGAAATCAAAAGAGAGAAAAACACGTTAAAAGTTTGATCAAAATTCTTCACTGAATAATACTTAGGCGATTTTCTCTCTTAAATAGAGTTAGAGAGAAATCGCAGCCCTAATACAAAACTACATGAAGTCTGAAATAAAAACAACACGAAGTTTGATTAAAAAATAAAACAGCGAGACGTCCCTTCTAAATCCTAAGTGGTGCGCCTAAAACAACTAGTGCACAAGTCATTGTGACTTTGCACATTATTACCCATTAGTAACAACTTCTAAGTAACTTGACGTAGCAGTGATTTCTGCCTCGTTAAAAACCTTGGAGAAGAACCTCTTTGCCTTCCAAAATCCTCACCAAGGAAAAGAGTACAGAATCATCACCTAAGTTACCTAGTCATTGTTACTGGGTTCTTCATTCTTCAAGATAGAGATATTGAAGATGTGAGCTCCAGCCTCCAGTTGATCGATGTCCTCTGCAGCTATGAGTGCGTGAGCCTCCTTAGCCATCTCTCTAACTCTGGAACGAGTAATCCTGCCAGCTACTTCTGGTTCCTCCTCCTCTGAGCTGGTTCTTATATATTGACTCTTTTCTTTTTTTTTCATGAGATTTGGGTCGTGTCAATTAGATTTAGTGATTACAAATTATTACAAACTCGAAAAACTGCTCATAACCTTTTTCTATTTTTTCTATATCGTATGCAATTGATCATCGAATGTTAGTTTTAACGGATTCCATAATTAAGTACATGATGCTTAGATAACGAGAAGGGAGTGTTTTTTACTATTAGACAACATGACATCATGACATGCACATATGAGTCTTCTCTTTAATGAAAGTCTCACTCCTGATTAGAGACTAACTCACCTGCTTTAATCACCTAAACCAGCTTGAATTCCCGGTCCAAGTTTATCAAACCGGAACTTGCAATTGAGTTACAAAGTCTTTTAACTATGCATACGTACCGACTCGTATATAATCAGTGTCAAAGAACTCGGCAGTTGCTCAACAGAGATTTAGCACCTCATGGTTAAAACGTTTAATCGAAATTTAGACGATTTAGGCAGTCTAAACAATTTGTAAGAGAATATTAAACCAAAATGAACTAAGAGAGTATAACCCAAAATAAATTCTTATATTCAAATTCTTATTTCACACTTACAGCTTTTGAGTGGCGTTACTGACAGCTCCTGTAGATCTCGTATCGTATGTATTAGAAACACAAGATTTGTTGGTGCGTGTTAAAAAGAGGAAAGCTTTGAGCCACAATCAAGATTCCATTTCTAATTGTTGTTTAATTAGACAAGGGAGGATACAAAGGAACCAAATACTTGTCACCTAAGAACCTGGAAAGAGGATACAAAGATACCAACTTGTTCATTCACCAACTTAACAAAGACAAAAAGAAAAATGGCAATTCTCCATTTGTTGATTTCACCAGATAGAGCCAAATCGCATTCTCTTTGTCATGAGAAAAACAACAGAGGATTTTGGCTGTTTGTTGTCTTGACATCAAAAGAAACAAAGTCTAAAAAAAGGAAGATTATATTTGATGGATGAAGGTCTTTGTTACATGTGTAAAGCTGGGTCTTTTTCACTCACTCTTGTAGTGTTGTTTAAAGTTTTGTATGTTTTGTAAACCATTTCACACAAAAATTTGACTTTTTTTATATGTTTTGTAGAAATGACCATAAAGGGTTTGACTTTTTTTTCCATCAAAGCCACTTCTTATATAACTTTCCCTCACTTTAAAAACAAAGATTCGATTTTTGACTGCAAAATCGCCAAAAGAAAAAAGAAAAATTCCAAAGGAAATCGGAGATGGCTTTATCACGACTTTCTCTGCGATCTAACGGGTTCCTTAAACCGGCGGCCACCGCTTTGCCTTCAGCCATCCGCCGCCATGTTTCCACAGACTCATCGCCGATCACAATCGAAACCGCCGTCCCTTTCACTGCGCATCTATGCGATGCGCCGTCACGCTCCGTCGAGACCTCGTCGGAGGAGATCCTCGCGTTTTTCCGCGACATGGCTCGGATGCGGAGGATGGAGATCGCCGCCGATTCCCTCTACAAGGCGAAGCTGATCCGCGGGTTCTGCCACTTGTACGACGGTCAGGAGGCTTTAGCCGTCGGGATGGAGGCGGCGATTACGAGGAAGGACGCGATTATCACGTCGTATCGAGATCACTGCACTTTCGTGGGTCGTGGTGGAGAGCTTGTCGATGCCTTCTCCGAGCTTATGGGAAGGAAAAGAGGTTGCTCTAATGGTAAAGGAGGATCTATGCATTTCTACAAGAAGGACGCTTCGTTTTACGGTGGACATGGGATCGTTGGTGCTCAGATTCCGTTGGGATGTGGTTTGGCTTTTGCTCAGAAGTATTCCAAGGAAGAGAATGTGACTTTTGTATTGTATGGTGATGGTGCTGCGAATCAGGGTCAGTTGTTTGAGGCCTTGAATATTGCGGCTCTTTGGGATTTGCCTGCGATTCTTGTCTGCGAGAATAACCATTGTGAGTTTTTTTTTTGTTTCTAACTCTTTGAAAAGAATCTTTAGTGAATGTTGTAGTAGTGTCCCCTGATTAATTTTGGTTACTTGGATTGGTTTGATGTAGATGGAATGGGAACGGCTACATGGAGGTCGGCTAAGTCTCCAGCCTATTTCAAGCGTGGAGATTATGTTCCTGGCTTGAAGGTGAGACTGAGATGTCTAGTGTCATGAGTGTTGCAATGATTTTGCTTCCAATGAAGTTTATAGTTTACTTCATTACTCGGCGTGTAGTTGTAGCTCTTTTTGGTTATTGATTTGTGCAAATTTAGACTTTTTGGTCGAATATGGTTTAGGTGGTTAGTGAGGATAGCGCTTTCCACGCAATATGAGTGAGAAAGGAGGAACCTTTATATGATATTTGAATCTATTATGCGTTTGGAAGAGATTGACAGTAACTTTACAAGAACTAGCAATGGCATTGTCTCCAAAGTCTATATCTTTGTTTCAGCTTTTTTATGTCTTAGCCAATAGAAATTGTTTTTCTGATTGGTGAGAGTGTGTGTGACCTTAAAGCTAACTAGTGATTATCTTCTGCCTTATGTACTAGGTGGATGGTATGGATGCGCTGGCTGTGAAACAGGCATGCAAGTTCGCCAAGGAGCATGCTCTCAAGAATGGACCTATTGTAAGTTTTCACAGTGCATTATCTGTCAACAAGTGTTACAGCTTCTTTGAATTCTTCATTTCTTTGTTCTCAGTCTTTGCTGATCCGATTGCTTCTTCGAAATCAAATTCAAGCAACATGACTCTCTGAGCATTTTATGTAAATTAGTAATTCAAAGGATCATTTATTGCCTGCATGTGTCTGCTGTGTTGGGGGAGAATGGTTTTCTGGTAACAATAACCGATTGTATTTAGCCTGCATTTTGGATTGAACGAGGTTTATATGAGTAAATTTTTTGGAGATAACTAAACTTTATAAGTACTTCTGTTTGAGAAACTCTATTTAGCATGTAATACTTTTGTTTAGGCCATAAGAAACGTTTTTGTTTGCATATTTCACGAAAGCGTGTCAGGCCGTAGAATATGCAAAGTACTAGATGTCACTAATATTCTCTCGAAGTGAAGCTACATGTTGAGCTCAGTTTCCAACCACTGTTCCTTTATTACATATTATCATCAACGCATCTGGGACAAGCATTTTGAATCTTGTGATTTGATCACATAGTGTAAGCATTTATTGGATTCTTGTAAGCCATTGTCTACCTAGCTATGAAGCACGGGTACGGCAGTTTGTAGACGTCTCACGTATCCGAAACGTTTCGGGGACGGGTACTGATTGGGGACAGCTCGGAAACGTTTTTCTAAGGTTTCTAGGAATTTGGGAAGGGTTATATTAATATGAAATTTTTCCTAGTATATATTAATGATCAAGAGTGGTTATTTCCTTTAGTAGTATAGTATTTATGGATTTAGGAAATGATAAAACTCTCTTGAAGTATTAAAAAAAAAAATTTAGCTCAAATGTATGTGTATTATTTTGTTATATACATATATATTTTTGACGTATCCATACCGTACCCGTATCTATAAATTTTTAATTTGCCGTTTCCGGTCCCCGTTCCCGACCCAGTTTCCCGACCCCGTACCCGTCTCAGTGCAGCATAGCTACCTAGTGATATGACCAACATACCATTTCCATTATCTGTGCAGATTCTTGAGATGGACACCTACAGATACCACGGTCACTCTATGTCTGACCCAGGAAGCACATACCGTACACGTGATGAAATATCCGGCGTGAGACAGGTTAGTTCTTTGTCCATTTATGAGAACACTGCTCAAATTGTTATATTTTTTTATTTTTTAAACTTTGTAATCTGTAAAATTTTCATCGATGTTACCTTCAGGTGCGTGATCCTATTGAAAGGGTGCGAAAGTTGCTCTTATCTCATGACATAGCTACAGAAAAAGAGCTTAAGGTATTATTTTTCTCTAACTTTTCCATCCTCTTCCAGACAAAGAGCTTGGAAAAAATTGATACATACAAATACAATCATCATTTGCCTTTACAAATGACAATGTTGCTCTTGACTTAAAGGACATGGAGAAAGAGGTGAGGAAAGAAGTAGATGACGCCGTAGCTCAGGCCAAGGTAATAATAACATTATAGCTGTTTCTTAGCTTTTGTTTGTTATATATTATCAAAGCATATAAAATTGACAAATGTCTTCCCGTTTAACTTGTTTCAGGAGAGCCCGGTACCAGAACCATCTGAGCTATTCACAAACATGTACGTGAAAGACTGCGGAGTTGAGGTACTTTACCTTCTAACAGTAACATCTATTATTAGTTTTTCTTTAACCCTGTATCATTGTAGTTCTTTGCATATATGTCGTTATAAGATGAATCTTGAGATTTACACGTTTTCTCCATTACGTTTTGCAGTCATTTGGAGCAGACAGAAAAGACCTCAAAGTAACACTTCCATAAACCTTGCTCTGCAGTAGCTGACACTTGAATAAATCAAAAAGCAAGGCCACATTTTTATCTTGAAATATTTTTGGTTTTCATTTTCATTTTCTAATGTAAAGCCATTGCTTCACTTTGCCAACCTTTTTTTTTCCCCTTTTATACATTTGGTATTGACACTAAAGCAAGAAATGCTTTGGACATCAGTCTCTTTCTCTATATGTGAGATAGATAAGTGAAGCGAGAAGAGATGATCATTTTCTTTGTCTGTGAAAAACGAATGTCGACATGTGAGGACAAAATATCATCAAGAACCCGTGTTTAATTCGTTATCTACAACTACAAATGACACAATTACAATTTAAAATTAAATAGAAAAAAAAGCAAAACCAACTTCTTCGTCGGTAGCAATAAAACCACATGAATTTTGAAGTCCCCACCACCTAACTTCAATTATCTTTGCTTCTACTACAAGTCCCTTTCTCACATAAACTTCACCAATTCCTCCTATTGATCAGGTAAACTCTATGACGCACTCTCACTCTTTTTATAACCCTGCATTTTCCTTAATTCATATAATTTAGTTTTCTTGTAACTACTAATCACTAATTAGAACGTACTCTTTCTTCCTTTTTTTAACCAAACATTTGGTTCTCCATCGGCCAGTAAGAATCAAACCTTGCTTTCACTTTTAATCTTACTCGGAAAATATCTAGTCTGACAAGTTTATATTTCGTTCAGTGTCTTAACTATTCAAGAATGTTCTCTACATTAGATAGAAACATATCAAATCAAATATGTTCAACGGAAATCTTCTTCTCATCCCCTAGAAAAAGTCTTTAGCACACATCACATATCACATCACGGAGATATTAACTGGGTCTTATTATATAAAGTTTCTTTATATTATATGTTACGTCGAGCATGAGCTGCACTACCCAACGGGAATATTCGATATAATTGGCTCAGTAGTCGCTACCAACAGCCCAATATAAAATACAAACAAGAGAACAAAATTTCATTTTAAATATCCCAATGAAATGTTGCCGACAAAGAACATTTATCCTCGTGAAAATTTGGATTTATATCTTTCCTTTTTTTACTACTATCAAATTGTTATACGTAGATGAGAATCATAATCTAGAGATTCGATGGAAACAAATTTGTATGAATGATGGAAACGAGTTTTATTATTTGCAGTGAAACCATAGCAATAGTAAAAAAGACTATAGTAACATTTCTTTTGTATTGTTTTATTTGTTTCGTTAAATTGTCTACAGGGTGCATTATCATCGTTAATTGATTTCAATATGTGAGAATCTGTAGTTTCCTTATTTGGTTGTACAGAATCCAATTTTTTTTTTTTCACCAATTCATTGATATAGAAATATTACTGTTTCTATATATTGTCTAAGGTGCATTAACTTTATATATCACTGCTAAATGATTGCAACATATGAGAATCTACGGTTTCCTTGTTTGGGTGTACAAAATCCAATAGTTTTTTTTCACCGTTTTGTAATGTAAAAGAGATTCTTTCAATTTTTCCTCCTAACTTTCTTTGGGAAAATATTTTCGTAGGAACCTATACCTTGCTTGCCTTTACTGGCTGTACAAAATCCTATTTTTCTAAATAAAGCAAAAATTATATTATTTCTATTTTTTTCCACAAAAACATTAGTGGGAAATATTTTCTGGGGTATTATTGCTTGCCAGTACGACATGAAATATCTATATGTATATCAGTATATCTTTTTATTTTTGTAAAGTAGAAGGAAATTTGCTCTCTTTTTTTTTCAATTATCAAACCAGCATTTATTGGCAAACATTTTCTGGTTTTCTAATGCCATTTTCGTAGGACACATTACAAGCCAATATGTGTGCAGAGCACGTGACAAGTTGTGTTCTCAACTTCTCATCTTTTAATCTCATCCGTCCAATCTCCACTGTGGACCCCAGTTAACAAATTAAAAAAAACCCATCCAGCTGTTTCCCTCGAGCTTTACAGCTGGCACCGTCTAAATGGGTCAAGACAAGTTCCAAAACCTACCTTTCGTTTTCTATAATCTTACGGTACACCATGCCGCAGGCAAACCAAAGCCACTCACCGAAATCTTGGATTAACCTTTTTGGTTATTACAGGTAACTAAGTTTAAAGATTGCTCTTTGTATACTTTCCCTTAACGACTAAGCCTCATTGCCGTCTCACGCGCGTTTAGTGACGCGTATTTCTCAATCTCCCAAATGAGGAAACCAAATCATGAGAATCCAAAGTAAAAGCAATGCGAGAAACAGCTCATTTATAACTAATCTTTCTTCTTCTTTCTTCCTCTTTCCTTATCTCTCCATCTTTGTGGAGAGACAAAAAATGTAAAAGAACATTCTTGATATCTTTAGTATTCAGAAACTTCTTCAATCTTGCACATTGCTTAAGCATTAGCTGATTAAAAAGAAAAAAGCTCAAATCTTTCTCTCTTTCGCTTTGAATTTGGTCTCGTATTATGATAATGCCGCTCAAAGCCGTCGTTTTTGCGGCGTTCCTGTGTTTGATTTTCCTGTCACCGTTGGCCGTCGGAATACGGACGCTTCCGGGGAGGATCACGACTACCGGCGGCGGAAGAAATGAGTTTAATAAACTTGGTCCGTTCATGGAGGCTCCGGAATACAGAAACGGCAAGGAGTGCGCATCGTCGTCAGTGAACAGAGAGAACTTCGTGTCGTCGTCTTCCAATGATCCCTCCCTCGTCCACATCGCAATGACTCTGGACTCAGAGTACCTCCGTGGCTCAATCGCAGCCGTCCAGTCCGTTCTCCGCCACGCGTCGTGCCCCGAGAACGTCTTCTTCCATTTCATCGCCGCCGAGTTCGACTCGGCAAGCCCACGTGTTCTGAGTCAACTCGTCCGGTCGACTTTCCCGTCGCTGAACTTTAAAGTCTACATTTTTAGGGAAGACACGGTGATCAACCTGATATCGTCGTCGATCAGACAAGCCCTGGAGAATCCGTTGAACTACGCTCGTAATTACCTCGGAGACATACTCGATCGAAGCGTGGACCGAGTCATCTACCTCGACTCGGATGTGATCGTGGTCGACGACATCACCAAGCTGTGGAACACTGAGTTGACCGGGTCACGTGTGATCGGAGCTCCGGAGTATTGCCACGCGAACTTCACGCTGTACTTTACTTCCAACTTCTGGTCAGACCCTGTTTTACCGGGTCTAATAGCGGGTCGAACACCTTGCTATTTCAACACGGGGGTGATGGTGATGGATATGGTTAGATGGAGAGAAGGAAATTACAGAGAGAAGCTAGAGAAATGGATGCAACTTCAGAAGAAGAAGAGAATCTACGATCTTGGATCTTTACCACCGTTTCTGCTTGTGTTCGGAGGGAATGTGGAGGCAATCGATCATAGATGGAACCAGCACGGTCTAGGAGGAGACAACATACGAGGAAGCTGTCGGTCTCTGCATCCTGGTCCTGCGAGTTTGTTGCATTGGAGTGGGAAAGGGAAGCCATGGGTGAGACTTGATGAGAAGAGGCCTTGTCCGTTGGATCATCTCTGGGAGCCATACGATCTGTATAAGCACAAGATTGAAAGAGCTAAAGATCAGTCTCTGCTTGGGTTTGCTTCTTTGTCGGAGTTAACAGATGATTCAATCTTTTTGTGAGAGTTAAAAAAAAAGAGTTACTACATTCATTACAGATTTTACAATACATTTTGTTCAGGTGATTCTTTGATTTTCTGGTGTACAAATCGATTTTAGAGAGGGAGAGGATATAGAAGCTATGGAAGCCATTGATGAACCCTTCATTGAGATATCTTTGTTTCATTTTTGGTGCTCCTGTGTTTCAATATTTTGCTCTTAATAAGACTCATCTTCATGAAAAAATTAAACTGGTCTTGAAATGCATGTTTAGAGATACTTTTCATTTAGAACATTCAAGTAGTCTAGTTTTGTGATGACATTAAATTGGCTTTTGGCTTTTCGGAATCAGACTTTTGAGTTTTGGAGGTGCTATTATGGTTTGTTCATGTATCTCTTGCAAGTCTTCTCGCAATGATAATAAACCTGGTCAAGGATCATAAATTAGAGTAATAGCACATGATAAAACTCATCTGGAAGTACCTGTTGAGACTATTCAGGTTTTAAAAATTGGTGATGACATTAAAGGCTATTGACAATTGGGAATCTAAGTTTTGGTTTTGGAGAAGCAATTACAAGTTGTTCAGCATCTCTTCCACGTCTTCTGCCAATGTTGATAGACCTGGTCAAAGGTCATAAATGATTTGTTGAGATTACTATTGGGCTGGGCTATTAAAGCCCAAAAACGTCTTTCCTGTGTCCATAACTTTTCGAAGTAGTTTCACCGATGACTTGAGAAGAATCTATGTGGTCCCGCACAGTCACAGGTGTCCTGAGAAGAGGAGGCAAACATTTATTAGACCAAAATTTAGACACTTAATAACAATAGATAATTAAAGAAGCTGTTTAAAAAAAAAGATCATTAAAGAAGCAAACTCGTAACTAGTACTTAGTACGCAAGTAGAACAGTGTTTATTGTCTCTGATCTCTCTAAATCGCCTTAAAGTTATCACTTCCACATTACTATTTTTTTTCTTCCAATTAATGGTCCCACCGACTCTTGTCTTCATTGCCGATCTGACTCTAATCTCTATCTCTTCTCCTTCTCCATCTTCCTTTTGCTTTTCATCACTCTCCCTCTTGTTAAATCTGCATTTAAGATTTTTTTCAGTTGGGTGCTAAAATTATATAATCATTTATTCTTTGAAAGGTCTTCCCTTTTTTTTTGATTCGTCAAAGTCTTCAACTTTGAAAGATATTGGTTTTACTTTAAAGAAGCTGTTTTCAACTTTTTGGTGTGTCCACTCGAAGCAGAAATCCAAACTTGGAAAAAAGGTGGATCATCATTGGGAGCTAACAACAATTTTGTTTTGTGGGTTATCTTCACTTTATTTCTGGTAAGATTTCAGATCCTCAGTTCTGTGTCTCTTAGATTCTCTCTCCTTTCAAAGTGAAATTCAGCACTTACAATCATTGATGAAGATTTTTGGGGTCTTTCTATGTTTCTTCAATTATTAGAAATGAATCAATGATTATTCTTTTTAACTAAGTATACACTTTTCCACAAGAATCTGAGTTTGCTCACAATGAGGGTTTACAAAAAGACGAAAGTGAAAGTGAAAGTAGCATGTAGATCTTTCTTAATTAAGATGAAACGTCTATGGTTGATATAAAATTTCCTGGATTTTGTGTGGATTAGGCTTATTCTGCTGAGCATTAATGGGGGATATGCAAGTTGGTGTTGCCAATATTGACAATAAGGTACTGTCTCTGTATCTCCTTTAGATTTCTGCTCTAATTAGTCTCTGTTTTTGTGAGATCTTCCAAGTTCTGGACTTGATTGTTCTAGTCTCTGTTTTTAGGGGTTTTATGGCTTGATGGAGGATAAACCGGTGGCTTCCTCGAATCCGAGCCTGCAAATGTCGGTTTCATTTGGTAGGTTTGAGAATGATTCACTTTCATGGGAGAAGTTCTCAGCTTTCTCTCCAAACAAGTACTTGGAGGAAGTTGGAAAGTGTGCAACTCCAGGGTCAGTAGCTCAAAAGAAGGCTTATTTTGAAGCACATTACAAGAAGATCGCTGAGAGAAAAGCTGAGATCATGGACGAGGAGAAACAAATGGACAAGAACGCGTCTTTTAGATCCATCGTTACAGATAAGGGGAGTATGGAAGGCGAAAATGGCGGGTTGGTGGCAGAGTCCGGGGTTGATGAAGGATCTAATGAGAAATTCACTTGTGAAGAGGATAAATATGTAACTGACGTTGCAGCTGAAGTGAGTGTCGACGAAGAAGTGAAGAACACACTGGATAAATCAGAAGAGATGGTTCTTGTGGATGAGAAATCAGAAGTGGTTGTCCGTGTGCAGGAGAAGCCAGAAGAGGTGAGAGAGAATGTAGAGGATGTAGAAGAGAGTGAAGTGAGAGAAGAAGTTCTATCGAATGATACTATTGGTGATACGAATGAAACGCCAAAGAAAGAGATGAAAAAGGAGAAAACCCAACAACTAAACAAGAAGGATGGAAATGTTGGCAAGAATCGTATAAGAAACTCTCCGAAGGTAAGCTTTTCAAGTTTTTTTGTTTGATTTGTGTTCTTCGTTTTGGTTTTCTAAAATGCTCTATTGCTTTTCTTGTTTATTACAGCCTGATCAGGTGAGGACAAAACCGGAAGCTAACAAGATTGTAACAAGTAGGAAAACTCTACCGAGCAAGGAGATGAGAAACATGGTGAAGGCAACAAAGAAACCAGCAGCACCTATCTCAAAAGCCACACCAGGGTTTTCAACTCCAAGAGTGTACAAGTCAGCTTCAAAAGTCACTTCATTGTCTACATCTCAGTCTTCGGTAAAGAAGGAAAATGTCTCGTCTTTATTGAGAAACAAACAAACCGCTCCGAAGTCATTGCATATCTCTATGAGTCTTGGTCCATCTGCCTCGGATCCTGCTGCTCTTACAAGCACTAGAAAATCATTGATTATGGAGCGAATGGGAGATAAAGACATTGTGAAACGTGCATTTAAATCATTTCAAAAGAGTTATGACTTGAAAACTTCTGTCGACGAGCAAAAGCCAGCTCTAAAACAGGTATATTAATATTCAGTTATGTTTTGTATTTTAAGATTGTGAAAGATTATGTACTGACCAGCTACTTAAAACGCTAGAATCCTGCAAAGGCAGCTAGTATTCCGTCAGTAGCTACTCGTCAGAAGCAAAATGGCAGGTAAACTCATGGGACTGGTGGTTTCTTGCTTGCTTTACTGAAACTCATCATCTCATGTTTTGAGTCATAAAGTTCGGTTCTTGTCCTAAAAACCAGGCCCACTACAAAAACAAGTAGCATGGAGAAGACAAGTGGTACTAGTGCTCGTTCTTCATCTCATGGACTCAAAAGCAACGGGACCACAGAGAAACAGCAAAAGGAGGTAAATATCTCTGTCATGAGCAAACTAAACATGGAGGTTTACTCTAACAATCTCTGCATACTCACGCTAATACTTTCTTCACGGATGTTCAGCTTTCCAAGTCTAGTGCAAGACCTGTAGAGAAGACACGCTTGCAGAAGAACCCAAAGGTTTACAAATTTTTCTTCACTTTTCAAACCCCGTAAGATATATTCTAGTCTCATTACTTTCCGTGTTTAGCAGGCAGGAGTGACTGATGCCATATCCCGGAGGGAGTCTCTTAATCCGAAACCAAAACCCATGCAGAGTTCTCTTCCACTACGGATTTCACCAAAAGGCTCTTTAGACAAGGTGTCATGATAGTGTATCAGTCCCGTTTTTAGTCTGATCTTGTGGATGGAACTCGGGTATGAGGGCTGAAGTTCAAGGCGAATATTGGCACCAATGTTGTTCCATAAAGAACCAATGATCTTTTGTTATATAGAGAAGTCTCTAGTTGCCAGTATTTAGTTGTGGAAGGAGTAATAAAAGGCCTTAATGTTGATATTCCTGAAGGGATGATAAATAGTTATATTTTACATTCCTGTGTATGTGTATAGACTACGAGGATTATGTTGTTTATCTCAGTATGAACAGAAGCGAATCGAATCAATCTTGTTTATGTTCACCAGATGAGCTACATAATAATTCTTCAAACCCATTATCTAGGATTGTTGATCATTGAACAGTAATGACAACTTGAGAAATGAGTAGATACATAAAGAATATATATATATATATATATATATATATATTTTAAGTTTCGTTGTTTTGTTCCTTTTTACGAGTGTGTCACTAATGATGCAATCAAGCACCTTCCAGTTATTTGTCTAGTATTCAAACTCTTGACTTCTTCGTCTGTCTTCATCAACTTTTAAACCTATAAATTCATGAATAACAATCTTGACCTTGACTGTTTCTGAGGATGAGGCCCCTATTACACTTATTATCAATGAGCTATCATTGTTTTTTTTTTTGATGATGCAATAAAATCTTTCCTGTATGAAGAAGCAAAGAATGACTTCACACGGGCAAAGCTAAAAGACTAACAAACATTGAATCTTCACTGATAAGCAAATGTGAATTCATTGTTATTTATCTTCTCCTTACAACAGAGAGAAATTTGTACAAGGTCTGAATTTGTCTCCTCCATAAATACCTTTCTTTTTAGAGAATGGTGAAAATGTGACCAAAGTTTTAAACCGAATATTATTGGTTCATAACATGAAGAAGAGCCAAACTGCAAATCTCTGTACTTATATTATTTGGTATGAACACTATTCAAGAAACAAAACCTCGTACTATTTATCTTAATCAACACTTCAAAAAGCTATTCAGGCAAAAAAAAAATTATATAATCAATACCCAAACGATTCTATTATATACAACAAAACAAATTATCAGTCTCATGTATCTGAATCTGATCCACCGGAATCACTTTTTGATCTATCCGACATGAAATTCGAAGGCAGAACCGGAAACTTAACCGCGGTCCTATGCTCCTGAGGACTCACCATTGTCTTCCTCTGCAAATTCCTAGCGATCTCTACGCATACTTTATCAACCATAGCAAGAAAATCTTTAACAATAACAAACAGATGAAGTGGATTCTTCCCTTTCACAGCTCCCGCTTGGTAATACTCTGTTGTCCTCTTCACAAGCTCCATCACTTTCTTCTCTTCTTCTCTCGCTAGCTTCACCTCTTCCTCGACCGAATCAAGAAACTCAACCATCTTCTTCACAAACCTCTCTCCTTCTCCGTCTTCTCCTCCACATTGGCCTAACACTCGTCTAGCGTTTTTAGCTCTAGAGGAAAGAGCCAAGCAAGTCGCTGAAACCGTCTCGTAGTCTATAGATGCAGCTTTCTTAACGTTTGTGAACTCAGTGCTTAACCCTCCAACGACAGGTAAACCGAGCCTTAAATACTCCTTCTCTTGCTCTTCCTTTGATATAACCTCTGAGATCGAATTGCTACTGGTTCGGTTTAAGCTCCTCCGGTTAACCACGCATCGCTTCCCTTCCGATCTAACCACTTCCTCCACCACGAAGTTGAGCAGCGTCGTCCTCCCGTCGACGCTCTTCACGTCGGAGAGTTTTAACAAAGCGGTGAGGTTAAAAGCTTGAGCGTCTCCTCTAGCTGTTCCTGCATTCATCCTGTTTCCAGATTTCAGTATCGCTTCAAGAAGCTTAACGAACAAGCCTCGTGACCTGAGCTCTGTGCAAGCAGAGTCAAGCGTCTTGAGAGATTTGTTGTGGTGAGTGATCTCTGGATAGTAATTAGCCCTGAAGAGTAAAGCGTTGAGACGAGTGAACGCGCAAGGCACGGCCTTTAGGAGATGAAACAGGAACGATTCCGCGTCGGCGAGCTTTGCTGTGTCACCGTCGAATTGGAGAATCGCTGATTGTTCTTCGTTCGTCGGAGCTATTCTCGCGAGCCTCTCGAGTGTCTCTGGGTGGAAATCGTTGCCTTCGTTTAACGATTCCACGAGCTCGTCTCGGGAGATTCCTAGGGATTTGAGCACGATCGCTGTGTTTTGGGATTTTCTCGGGTCGAGGATGAAGATCTGTGTCGGAGAGGTTGATGTCGGTTTTTTGTTATCGCCGCCGTGGTCTGGAGATTTCTTCCCGACGGCGACGTAGCCGAAGAGAGCCTCCATTAGATCGCCATCGAAGCTGGAGAAAGAAACGAAATTTTGAAAAAGTTGGGATTTTTATTGACGAAAACATGTAAAAGATCGAAATTTGATTGATAGCTACGTACCTGAATGAGCCACGATCGATTTTGTCCCAAACCATGGAATGATCAGAGTCAGGGTTGACTTTATCCCAATGAAGAGGCTTGAGCTTGACCTGACCATTTCCAGCGCTTGAACCTTCCCCTGAAGATGACCCTCTAGGAGCCGGCGGTGGTTTTGAAGCCGATGACGACAGAGCCGCCGTCTTCTTCAACGGCGGAGGCGGTGGCGGAGATGAACCGTTATTAACAGGCCTAGTGGGAGGGGGAGGAGGAGGAGGCGCCGGTTCACTCTGCTTAACCGGAATCGGCGGAGGAGGATTCGGTTTGGCGAATTCGAAAGAATCAGACTTTCCAGGAGGAGGAGTAGGATGGGTGGTGGTGAGATTCCGGTGAGTATCGTTGTGAATTACACTGTGAGAAGTCGAGGATCTTCCTCTGAGAAGAGGAATCTCCGTAACAGGTTCCGATTTCTTTTTGTTCTTCTTCTCTTCGTCGTCTCCGTGGTGGACGGTCTCTTTTCGAAAGCTTCCGCTTTTGTTGTTGTTGTTGTCTCTCTGACTCTGCTGCGACTTTCTCCAATACAACACATCGAGCCCGTTCTCGTCCAAGATCAAGCCTTTGACGTTTCCGCCGATTCGTGTAAAGCCCTCGCGAGCCAACGCAGATTCCGCCAGCGGAGGAACCGGTGGGAGGGTGTTCTCGACGCCGACTCTGTCTCTCCGTCTCTGCCGTCGCCGCCGAGCGCATATATGGACGAAGAAGAAGAACACAGCTGCTACGAGTAAGGTGCTTGCGGCTGTTATGAGCACAGCCCTCGTGATCTTTTGTCTGTCCGAAGACGACGACGACGGTGGGTTTTGAGTCGGCGATGGAGGCGGAGCGGGCGGAGAGGAGAGGCCGGTGACATTTGGGAAAAAGGTTTCGATGTTTCGAGGAGAATCGGATTGAGAAAGGGAATGATAAGGGAAAAGGAGAATTAGGATTAGAGTCAATTGAAGAGGAAGAAGAAACGTTGGCCATGGCTGCTTCAACATGGCAGCCATGGAAAATTAACTCATTTGCTAAGAGAATTGAGATCAATGAAAGGGTGAGAAAAAAATCCGCAAAAAGGTAACGTCTTTTGTTACCTCTGTTTCAGTTTCAGTTTCGGAAAAACTGACAAAGTAATCATTTTAAAATAGTTTTGTTCTGTGTGGGTTTTGAGTTTTTTCAATGGGGACTTTTGGAGGGTTTTTGGTATTGTGTTGTTGACGACGTCTACAAAGAGGAGAGGAGTAGTTGATCTGTTCTGTAAAAGAATTTGTAAATGTTCGCATTACGAAAATACCCTTGGGTATGGAGTTAACACGATGATTATTACAAGGGACGTTCTAGTCAATTGTCTTTCGACTCTTTTGAAGAAGACTCGGCTATGGTCTTGTTGTGCCGTGAACAAAGTTTTGGTTGGTGGGGTTGACCTTATGTTTGACTTGGTCTGAACGAGTGCAAATTATTAGAGATTTTTGATTTTGATGTTGATTTTTTTTTTTTTGGAAAAGAGCCAATTATTAGAGATTTGGCCATTTGGGGTTTAGATTGTCAAAATATTTTTTAGTTTTTTTTTCTCTTTTGTTCCAGTTACCTTTTAATGCAGGTCGAAACAAATCAAATGGAATCTTTATGCAAAGAAAAGGGTAACTACGCTTTGGGAATTTCGGAACATTATTTAAACAAATTAAAGGCATGAAGTTAGTAGACCTAGAAAAAATTCTCGAAGTTATAGGAATAAATAATCAATTCCCTATCCTATCATAAAGAACAAAAAAAACGAGATTTATATATAGTGTTTCGGTTTCTCAGATGATACAGTTTTATATTTTTAAAATGTACTCCATTATTTTGTCAAAATCAACCGCTACCAGATCTTTCGGGTAATACATATAAATATGATAGTTGATTACAAGAAAGTATGAAAAGAAGATATATGAATGAGTTATTTCTTTTTACAAAAAAAAAAGGTGGGAATATGTGAACATGTAGGTGTGTAACCAAAGGTACTATCAGAGAATTTTAAAATTCTGTTTTTATTTGATAAGCTGAAATGAAACAACTGCTAATATTAGTAATTAGTGCATAGTAATTGCCATTAGTTAATGCGCGACGCGGTATCACACTCGTGAACGAAAAAGTAAACAGGTTTATCTATTTATTTAGAGACGTCTTCTAGACTTCTACTAGAACGAAATTGTTCTTCTTTATCAAAAAAAGAAATTGTTCTTCGTCAAAAGCGGATGTGCCTGCTTCTTCTTTAGTCAAA
This sequence comes from Eutrema salsugineum, assembly GCF_000478725.1. Classification (NCBI taxonomy): domain Eukaryota; kingdom Viridiplantae; phylum Streptophyta; class Magnoliopsida; order Brassicales; family Brassicaceae; genus Eutrema; species Eutrema salsugineum. The sequence goes on from NW_006256612.1 coordinate 6,843,466, forward strand.
CTTCTTGACTTTTTGTTCCCTCTTAACTCTTTAGAAGTTAAAAAACTTAGACTATAATTATTTTTGTTTTGAACAGGCGACTATCGCTATAATTTTCTTTTTTTTTTTGATAAAGACTATACACTATGATTTTCTTTTATAACGTATCAGTTTTCGTCAAATGTAATTTATGCTTTAGGCACACACCAACTTTGTATATGTATATATATATACAAAAACTTTGTTACCTAAGGAGGATAACACAAACAGAACAAAATTTGGGATACCATATATTTACTAAAATGTGTGCGAAAATATTTAAAGCTTCAACTGATTTATAAAAGTTTGCAAAATTAAAATTTTATAGCCCAAAAGAAACAATATCATTGCAGATGTTTTCGATACCAATATCTGAGGCATACCCATGTAACTCATTCACCACTTTACAGTCCGCTTCAGAACATACTTTAGTGAAATACATGCTTCAAACATTTCGCATAGCCAGCAAGACTTTTTTTTTTTTTATGTCTGCCTCAAGAGAATGATGTTCCTAGCACATCAACTATATATGCTCGATTGGAAAATTCAATATAGCAATTCTCTCCTTGCAATTTTTTCTCGTAGAAAATATAATGTTAGTTGATATTTTCTGAAAATATAATGTTAGTTGATATTTTCTGAAAATATAATGTTAGTTGATATTTTCTGAAAATATAATGTTAGTTGATATTTTCTGAAAATGGGGTTCTGTATATTATTTTTTTGCTAACGGTACAAGAACAAGATCGTTCATAATTTAAAACAAGGCATTTGAATGGTCAGAGTCGTTTAAGAACAAGATCGTTCATAATTTAGTTGGAGCCATGAGAGACCAAAAGTTTCTGAATGGAGCCATGGAAGGTTCCACACTGACAAGTTGTCTTTTCTTCCTCAATTTCCCAATCAATTTCTTAATTTTATTTATTAACTTCTTCATCTTGTACGTATTGCTACGGTCCAACATAGCCAATTACCTTTACAAGGAAAGTCAGACTAGTCGTCTCACGTTCATCATTACATCTTTTATAGAGAAGTAAGAAAATACTATTTGAATTGTCTATTTTGTACACATGAATGTTATACATATTGGGCTACTACAATAAGCTCAATATACAATTTGAATTAAAGCCCAAATTGATTCCTCGGGTTTTCATGTCATGACAAAGCGTTCCAAATTCCAAATTAATGTTTTTTAATCTTTGAATTTGACTGTAATGAGATCCATTATTACTTTCCGAATCACGAGAAGAAAAAGAATATCAATAGTCGATATCAGTTATGCATGACTCAACTATAAATTGATCACCCATGCAAGCATTTCCAGTACCTCACTCGAAATATAAGAAAGCTATCTTGTAGTAATAAAATTGAAGCTGATTTGATAAGTATCGTGAAGATGTTTGGCTTCGGATGCTTCATGATGATCGTATCTTGCGTGGTTATGATTTCTCAGGCGATTATGGCGGTTATTAATACCGCTAATGCTTTTGGATACATGTAGGAGGTAGATATGTTTACCTCCAAATTGCTATTAGAATTTATATAAAAAAATAATAATATGCTCTATATTGTAATCGATCGGGCTTAAAAGTCAGATCTCATAATGGATTATTACTAAATAAATCTTGCTTCTTATTTCCTATTATTTAGTCATTTCTCATTTCATTTTACAGTTTCTAAGTTTCTATATTATTGTTCTTATACGCTCTTCCAAACTGTAAAATCATATAATATATCCAGATGCTCATCAGTTATATTAGGATTGTATAAGTTGCTCTCAATACGTTCTGGTTTCTCTGGTGTTTTATAGCACACATTGTCTGAGCTTCTTACATTAGTTTTGAGTTGTTGTCTCTTTCTCTTTTTTAATAGCCAACAAATTATGTGTCAAGTTTCATATTCTACATTAGTGTTTCACGTTCCAAAAATTATGCTTACGCCAGGTACGTGAAAATAAGATTGATTCATCTTTCCAATCTAATAACAAGACTAATTCTCACGATAGAAACCATTTATAATTAAATTACAAGTATATATATAGGATTCGGACATGTCATCCAGTCCGTATATATAGGACATACTAAAACACCTAGTAAAACACCTACTTATAAGTAGTAACCATTAAATTCTAAGAAAGAAACAAATGAACTTAGTCATATATAAATGATCACCTTTCAATCTCTGATTGGATTAATGATTAATTAATAGTTGAGCACTCGAAAATGATCATAACCAAACTCAAAAGAATTTTGACGATCACATACACATTGACGATGCATGCCATGCACATCCATATATATGAGAAGAACTATTCATCACCGTCATATTGATTTTGGTAAAGGGTCATCACCTATTTTACTACTACTTTTACTCTCTTATGTAAAGCCTTGCATTGCAAGCAAGCTCAAATCTTCTTCGTCTTTGTCTTTTTGGAAATCTACTTTTTCTTCTGATGCACTTTTTTTATAGTCTTTTTCCTGTTTCTCTGTATATTCCTTTTGCTCTCTTATGTAAAGCCTTGCATTGCAAGCAATCCCTTGTATTATTTATAATGCCTCTTTGGCTAAACCATCAAAGCGAATTTTCCCCATTTGAGTCGCCGGTTTCCAAAAATATGGGGAATTCCGAGTCCAACTCTCGAAACGACCAAGTCCCGCCGGAGAAACCTGGAGATTCGTCCAGTAATTCTCGAGATATAAAAGGAAGTGGTGGTTGCAAAGAATCATACACGGGTTTAGAAGATGGCGCTGATGAAGCTGAGAAGAAGCAAGAAAAGTTATTTTGGGCGCGACAGGAATGTATGGAGGCTCACTCTGATTACTATCAGCCGATTCTCTCCGCGAGGGCAGCTTTTAGAAAAGCAGCGTGGAAGGATCTCTTGCCGTCAACTGCAGGGCGAGATATAAGGGAATGCATGGTAGAGGCAAAGGTGAAAGAGGAAACAGCAAAGCACATCGAGTTCATGGAACGAGGTGCTTGCAGTGAATCATTCAGGGCTTGGAACGACTAGTACGATTTAGAAACAGAAGTAAAGCGTTCTTTGAAGATGAGGAAGTGTTTGGAGATTCACTCTGATTACTATCTGCCGTTTCTTGCGGCGATGGAAGCTGGCCAGCAAGCGGCGGAGAAGGAGTTGAAACCCTCCTTACCAAGTGGTGTGGGGATTGACGAGTTCATGGAACGAGGTGTTTGCCCTTGGACGAAGTCGAGCAGAATAAGATCTTTCTTTAGATGGCTGTTATTGGCTAGGATTGACTGAGAGGATTTTAGGTTTTATTTTATTTTTCTTTAAGGTTTCTTCGTTTAAAGGATTATCAATATTGGATTTGGGGATTAATTTGTTTCTCTAGGAACATAAATAAATTTCGTTGTTGGATTAAAAACTTACAAGACCATTGATGGTCGAGTTTCTTCTCTAACTGTCACTTTATCAATTTTTTTTTTTTTTTTTTTTTAACTGTGAACGTTTCCCTCTGAATATAAAAAAATAGCTTAAGATATTAGATACCCTAGTATTGTAGACGAATCATCGACTATTTAGCATATTCTCTCCATACTCCCTTAGAGTTTAATGGGAAACCATACTTCCTTAGAGTTTAATTATGATCAGATTCGAGTTATTAACTGCCCACTAATCCAATCACAAACCCACCAAACCAGCTGTCATCGTTCAGTCTCTGATTGGATTACATGGCAATTAATAGTTGGGAACTCGAATTTGATCATAATTAAACTCTAAAGAATTTTGACGGTCACATAGAGATCAATGACGATGCATGGCATGCATAACCCTATAAAAAGAACCATTCATCACCCATTTTTTCCTCACAACTTTTTACCAAATCTCAATCATATATATATAATCAAAGTGGAGATGAAATGTCTTGGGGAAATTTGTTTTCGAGGGTTTCGAAATGGTTTCATAACTCAGTCTCCTCCGCATTTGCCAAGCTTCGGAGTTGCTTTGCTGGCTTTATTGCTAAGCTCCGAAATTTCTTTGTTGCGGCTATATCTAAGATTCGTGGTTTCTTCACTGCGATAGTTGCAAAAATTCGCAGTTTCTTTGTTGCGACTATATCTAAGATTCGTGGTTTCTTCACTGCGATAGTTGCAAAAATTCACAGTTTCTTTGCTAAGGCTATTGCTAATGTTCGCAGCTTCTTCTCTGCTGTGACTACATTATTTCGCCTTGTTCAGGAATTGCAAAAGCCGCTCAGCCTATTAAAGGACTTCTTGAACATTTTAGACAGTGACGTGGCGCTTCATAGCAAGTTCCTGCGTGTCCTCAAAATCTTTAATCGATTTGTGGATTTGGGACCGCTCTTTGGTGGAATGCTTCATCAACACTAAGTATGGTTCTTATTCTAGTTTGCATGATCCAGTTGTCGTCTTTTTTCAAATAAATTATAAATCCTATGTTGAAGCAGCTATTGTTGTTTTGTGCAGTTAAAATATAATGGATTATCGTTTCTATTAATTTATTTAACTACTCGTCTTTCTACAATGCCTCTCACTGTTATTATCGTTTTAATTTCAATATTAGTATATATAACATTCCTTCTTGTTCTTTCTTCGATTCTCCTCTTTGTTTTTTAAATGCTAATTTATTTACGCCCATGTTTCCTTCCATAATCTCGCGAGTAGAACTAGTAAATTATCCTGACAAACAAAGAAAATGAAACATCTCGAAGCAAATCAAGTCTCAAGAGACGGAGTTTTCTTACAATTTTTATGGACACTGACATCGGACATCGGAATAAACCAAAACGTGTACTGTCTGCAACATTGCCGTATATATAATTTGGTCAATATTACCTCATACATATGGAGTACCGAAAGTTAGTGCCTTCTTGTGAATAAGAATTTTGTATTCTTTTTAACGTTCTTACAAAGTTTAGTTTATCTCTCCAATCTATATCATTGAGAAAGCCCTTCTAAGGTTCCTCCAAAGTCTATCATCCTCTTCCTCCAAACGTTGTTGCCTTTTTACAATTTATTTCATTCTTTCAACTGTTATATGCTGAAGATAAAGTTTTGCTTGAAAGAATAACAGTTATAGTGGATATTAGGCAGTATATAAGTAGAAAATTCTTATTATGCAAGATTTAATATTTTAAAAATAAATTGTATTAGTCTTCATCCGGGTCTTGGGAATTAATACTCACATTTCATCGTGCCTTTGCAGGTCAGATGTATTAGAATCAAATCTCGAAATATCAATAGCTTGGCTTTTCCCTTTTCCCTATACATTGTATTGGCTAAAATTTCCAAAATATTGACCATAACATGTTGCATAGTAGTTTAGGACAGTGTCATTCATTTTTGCATCACATTCGAATTCAAACATGTTTAATGCATGTTGTTAAAATAAAAGTCTAAACCACATTCAATAATAAATATATCTTTATTTTAGGAAAATTTTATTTTAGGAAAGAAAACATATCTTTGAATAATAATAAAATTCTTTGAATTCTATATGTATTTAGCAATTTCACTAAAGTTAGACATTAATTTTTTAGCAATTTCATTAATATTTAAACTACATTCTATAATCTATCACATGCCAATGTTTTTGGTTATAAATAGATTTATCATCGTCCGTGAAATGCTTAAAACAACAAAAAAAAAGGGAAATTAAAAGTGAAAGGGATTTTTTAAAACAATATGATGGTGAAGCTCATCGCTGTCCTTACTGTATTTAGTTTGTTGTTTGCTACTCGATTTTCTAATGTAAGAGTTAAAATACTTGTTTTTCTTCTTTTGGTTTAAGAATTCGTTAAACATTAGTTCTCTTATATTCATATGCATCTTGTTTTTGTACAGGCTGTTGAACTAAAAAGTCCATCCGAAGCACCTGCCATTCATAAGGTATATTTTATTAAAAATTCAAAGATGATTAGTAATATATAATACGTACAAGAATATATCGTTAGACTTTTATTATATATGTGTGCGTATCAATCTTAACGTGTTATCAACAATGCTCTTAAAACAAATTCAGATGGGAGGAGAAGGTTCACTTACTATAGAAGGTAATATTGTTCAAAAAATTACTTATTCTCTAATTTTTTTAATAGATCGAGTGAGATTTTATCTCGAACTTTATAATTTATTTAATTTTATCTATATTTATGTGAAGAATGTCCGAAAGCATGTGATTTCCGATGTTCGGCGACATCTCACAAAAAACCATGTTTATTCTACTGCAACCTATGTTGTAAGAAATGTTTATGTGTACCGTCAGGAACGTATGAACATAAAGAAGAATGTCCTTGCTACGATAACTGGAAGAACAAAAGAGGCGGACCAAAATGTCCATAATAACACAAAAAAATATATATATCAATTTTTGTTTTCTCTTAAAAGAAAATCTATGTATTTGGTCATGCTTTCTTTTAATATATATAATATAATATGAAGTCTCATTCTTGTGCCACATATAAACTTACGTACGGAAAATTGGCTCCAATAATATTTTCAATGCATAAAAAATTAGCTCCCTGTGTTCCCTTAAAACCATATATATAGGTCTTTTAATTTTGTTTAACTGCTGCCTAATAAAAGCCTTTGCTTCTTTTACTCGAAATTTATTTTTGTAACTGAGTTGTAGATTCTTTAAAGGTACCTTTCTTATGCTCTTTGGAATATTATACATGTGCTTGGAATGGTTCATCAACACCAAATATGGTTCTTTTTAGTTTATGCTCTTATTGTCGTTTAAAAAAAAAATTGGAAAAACAAATTCGATATGAACCAGCTATTGTTGTTTTATGCAGTTAAAATGTAATGGATTATCGTTTTCTTAGTTAAATAATGGATTATCGTTTATATTAATTTCTTTAACTTATCGTCTTTCAATAGTGTCTCTTACTGTTATTATCGTATTTTATATCAGTTTATATAACAATTCTTCTTGTTCTTCTTAGATTCTCCACTTTTTTGTGCTAACTTGATTTACACACCCATTTCTTTCCAACTGCTACAGAAGCGGGAGCTTAAATCTAAACCCATACCTCTGCAGTTTATATAATAAAGTCTGATTGGTTAATTAATGGATTTTAACACTTTTAATTTTCTCTAAAGCCTTTGCAATTTTAAAAGTGTTTTTACCGATCAGAGCTTTAAAAAAAAAAAATTGATATAGTGGATAGGCCGTCTATAAATACCTGCTAATCTTTGAATCTTAAAGGAGTTTGCTGTAGTTTTGATTATATACTTCTAAAAAATAATGCGAGAACTTCTATATATAAATTCAAATTCTTATGATACAAATAGTATATAAAAGTATTGTTTTAGTCCTCTTTCGAGTCTTGGGAATTACTCATGTATTAGCCGCACATTTCATCGTGAACTTACAAGTTAGTTTTAACCGCATATATTAGTCAACGAAATATCAAAGCTTCGTTTGTCCTTATACATTATATTGGGTAAAAATTCCAAAATATAGACCATAACATGTAAATTTAGGACAGTTTCATTCATTGTTGCATCACCATTTGAATTCAAACATGTTTAATGCAAGTTGTTAAAATCAAAGTCTAAAACATATCTTTATTTTAAATTAACTTAGGGGAAAAAACCGTATCTTTGAATAATAATAAATCTTTGAATACTATATGTATTTAGCAATTTCATTAAAGTTGGACACTATATTCTATATTACATGCCAATGTTTTTGGTTATAAATAGATTTATCGTCGACCGTGAAATACAAATCAAAATCAAAATCAAAAAGAGAAATCAAAAGTGAAAGGAATTCTTTAAAAAAAAAAAAAATGGTGAAGCTCATTGCTGTCCTTACTGTATTCAGTCTGTTGTTTGCTACTCGATTTTCTAACGTAAGTGTTAAAATACTTGTTTTTCTTTCTTTTGGTTTAAGAATTCATTAAACATTAGTTTTCTTATATTCATATGTATATTTTATGTACAGGCTGAGGAACTAAAAAGTCCATCTGAAGCACCTGCAATTCATAAGGTATATTATTATAAATATTTCAAAGATGATTAAAAATATATAATGCGTACAAGAGTATATCCATTGTTATAAGAATATATTGTTAGACTTTTATTATATATATATATATATATATATATGTGCGTGTTAATCTTAACATATTCAATTTCTATCATCAACAACTTATGTGTGCACTCCAAAAAAAATTCAGACGGGAGGAGAAGGTTCACTTACTGTAGAAGGTAATATTGTTTAAAACATTATTTATTCTCTAGTTTATATAATCGATGAATGGATCGAACGAGATCTTATTTCGGACTCTATAATTTATTCAATGTTATTTTATATTTGTGTGAAGATTGTCCGAAGGCATGTGATTTCCGATGTTCGAAGGCATTTAAAATGGAGTCATGTTTGTTCTACTGCAACCTATGTTGTAAGCAATGCTTATGTGTACCATCAGGAACATATGGAAACAAAGAAGAATGTCCTTGCTATAATAATTGGAAGAACAAGAGTGATGGACCAAAATGTCCTTAATATCAGAAAAAAATAAAGACGAAATATCTTATTTTTGTTTTCTTTTAATAAAATTCATCTACTAGATCATGCTTATTTTTCATAATATAAAATGTAATATGAAGTCTCATTCCATTGCAACTAAAGTTATGGTGAATACTGGTTCCAATAATCTCATAAATGCAACAAAATTAGCTCCATGATCCCATAAAACCATAGATTTTTTAACTTTTGTTTGACTGCTGCCTAAAAGTAGTCTTCGCTTCTCTTACTCCTGATTTCTTTTGATATCTAACTTGTAGATTCCTTAAAAGTACCTTTCTTATGCTCTTTTGGAATATTATAAATTTGCTTGGATTTCAGTTTTTCAAGATCTGCTTAACTAACTCGACTCATCCCTCGTTAATTGGGTAGAAAACAATAGTACGTTCTAGAAAATATAACCCATTCATTGAGAGATTGGCCATGCATGGTCCATAGATATAAATTTCTTATAACATTATATATATATATGTATATATGTATATATTACAACTCCAACTAACAAAGAGGCAAAATAGAAAAAGTTCAACAGATAGTATATATCATACACATGTATTGAATTTTGCATCCGATAAACCTAAAATGTATAGAAGTGGCAACACACAAGCATACGAAACAAAGAACCATAGAAAAAGCATCACGATATATATAGATGCATTTAAAGTTTTACGGATCGGATTAATGGCCATATATGCGGTGACATTCCTCGGACCGAGTGCATGTCATGGGTGAGCCGTTGAACGATTGACAACGTTCAGTGGTGGTGCAGCTAATAGTATAACAATAGGAAGAGTACGAGTTGCAGGCTGAACAAAGGGAGGACGAGTATCCTCCTGGAAGAGGACGGAACTCACCATGATCAGGACGCAAAGTGGTCGCCATGTTTTTAAAAGTTTTGGGTCCCGAGCAACGTTTCGTTATGCTCGGTCTAATGTGCATTTTGGAGCTTCTGTGGTCATCGCCTTCCAAATTCCTCCTCATATTGACTGTCTCTTCTGCATTACCCATACAATTCACTCTTCAATATACGTCATCAAGCCTTTGGTAATTTCAATGATATATATTAAACTTTTTATCTATATTGAACTACTTGTACATAGCGAAATAGTAACTACGTAACTAAATAGCATACGTATGTTCTATATCTTTTAAAAAGGTATGATTTTGCCTATTAATCTGGAGAACAAACGACTAAGAAATGAATATGCATGGTTAAAAATATAGAGATGTAGAAAGAAATGAGTTTCTCGAGAACGATTTAAATACTTGTAAATGGATCAAATGTTTTAATATTATCAACGTCTTTTACTAGTAATAAAACATAAATATAGAAGGAAAAAAAAAGGCTCACTAAGTTTGCGGATTTCAGTTTGAGCACCAAAAGCTTCATCCATATGAAAGGAAAACACGAGAAGGAGAAGAAACAGCATTGAAGAAACTATAGAAGACAACATCTAATGATTCTCAAGTCTCGTTTATATTTACTAATCACTGTGACACGTTTAGGCATTTATATGAATATAGAGAGGTATAAAGATAAAAGATATTTGAAACTTATGGTCGAGACTTAGGTCAAAAAAGTTGGAGGTCCAGATAAGAAAGTGAGTGCTGAAGCTATGGACGGGTAAATTTGTCACTAGTGGGTTTTGCGTTTTAGTACTCCGCACACCAAGTCTTATTAGTATATATAACTTGGTCAAGTGTGTTGCATTGCATTGTACTTTCCTTTTCTCATGAGTTTTATATATTAACTGTTTTTTTTTTGTTTGAAACAAGGAGTGCAATACAATGATTTTCTGGGAGTTCACTGATTACCCATAGTACTATTCGCGTCCAAACACGTTTGATTGTAGAGTTCTGATAGGATATATCTAGTGCATTAGTGTGATATGATGGGGGATCCAATATGATGGTATCCGGATTTTGCTTATCACTTGACTTGATGAGAATCATTACGTACAAATAAAATTATATTCATGTTTTTTTTCTTTGAATAAAGAGATTAGTCTTAGATAGAAAAAGAGTCTTCGAGATTTAAACTAGTTTTGAAATGTAGTATTGACACATATAATATATAAAATGGCTATACAGACTATATCAAATGAGTTTCATATTAATATTTTTCAGATTCTGCTTTTATTTTTTTTATAGGCCTTATTTGTTTTAAAAGTAAATTTTGTGTTTGCGCTTGCGTGTATAATTAAGAGCAGTGTTTTTCATGGAGGGAACACTTGCGACCACTAATAATGTAAAATTTAGTGTAATATTTAAAGAATTTTGTTTTGGCCATTGAATTTTTTTTCCCGTTCTTTACATTGTCTGAATTAAACGTCGTAGTATATTAGTCATGATAATTTTTTAAAACATTTTTGTCTTTCCATATTATTTAGATGGAAGAAATTCTATTTTACATTTAAATTTCTTATACCCCGTTAAAAATTATTCTTGATCTGTCCCAATTTGAGAGAGAGAGACGACTTAGTCGTCTCCGCACACCATGTTTTCGTTTACTTGGTCAAGAGAGGTGGGTGGCATTGTATCATTTTATCCATGTGTTCCCAAACCCCTCGAAAGGGACTTATTTTTTGTAGTTTGTAGAATAGATTCTGTAGTCTTAGCCAAACATCTCGAGCTCCGTTCTTCATCTTGAGGATAGTTCACCAATAGGAGTTAGATATGGTCTAATACATTCATATATTTATGACTTTGCACCGCAGTTTCCATAACTCAACAGCTTTGATCAGTGGTTTTAATGTGATCTTACATCGGTTGTAGATGGTGCAAGGCTGATGACTTCTTTTTGCCGCTCCTGTGCAAATTTAAATTAAAGAAAAACAAATATTGCTTAAAAAGCCAAGATTTATATACATGATTTTGAAATTTCCTTTAATAAATATTTTTTAGAACTGGGAATCATGTGCAAGTGTACCACAGCCATGCCCAAATAGACATTCCTACACTCCTAACTAGTTATAGTAGTTTCAAGAATTCCCTACATTCCTACATGCCAGGCCTCGAGGACCATTATCTGAGACTTTACCTATACATGAACGTCCTGGAAGTTTGGGGTTGCAAAGGGATTTGTATGTAAGATACTTGCGGGGCGTCGCGTGATCAGGATGGGTTTTGGACGGCTCATTTTGAGTGTTTTTTTGTCCACTGTGCTGCGATCTGCTCGGTGGAGCTGTAATTTTGGATCCCTCATTGCCTGCCAAGTTCCTCCTCATGGCTATTATCTCATTTGATCCACCTACACATTATACATATGTAGAGCGACAAGCCTTTAGGTTTTGTCTCTAAGATACATATTGAAGTAATTAATAAAGTGACACAGTAATGAGTTAGAATTTATTTATACATAATATAATCTAACGAAAAAAAAAAAACTATCTCACTTAATTTTCGCTGTTCCATATGGGAAGCAATGGCTTTTCCATCAACGAAAAGAGACAATAAGATAAAAACAAGAAAGAAAATGATGGACGAGAGTATAGATGCTGCCATCATAATACTAGTGAGTGCGTGATGTGATCACTTTGATTACATTTCAAGCGTTTATAAAGAATACAAGAGAGAGAATAGTTGATGCTATGGACGACTTATGTTGTGTTTGGTCTTAGCTTGGCGTGTCTTCATGTTTACTCGGTCAAATGGGTTTGCATTGCGTTATTTAGTAGACCAACGTTGTATTTTTTCTATACCGTATCAATTTTTCATTATAATAATAGCGACTGATGTTAGCATTTACTCCTCATCTCTCACTAAGTCGTCCATAACAGCTGTTATAAGGTTCAAAATGATTTTTTCTTCTTATTAGACACGGCTCAATTCTTAGCATTTACGTAGAATGGAGAGGTAGAGAAAAGAGATAGTTGAAGTCCATATTCTGATCCACACAAACTAAATCATCTATTATAACTTCAAGTCTCCACCTACTCACTCCCTCTCCTTAAATTATATATAGATGCTTGACATATAATCACATCGCGAGCTTTGATTATCAAAATGCCGGCGTATGTTGTTTCTTCTATCATTTTCTTTTACTTCTCATATTTTTGCTCGTTACAGATGGAAGTGGCGTGGCAACCTAATAAAATTGTGTATAATATGGTTAGACCATCACTAAGTACTTACCGGAGAACTATTTTCAAAACATATATGAGCTCGAGATTAGAGAATCTATTCCACAACAACAACAAAAGTGTCCCTTCCGTAAAAAAATACGTATTTAATTATCCCAATATTAAGTGATCCAGACCTATATACTTATTCGTACATGCGTCTGGTTAAAACTCTTGATTTTGATTAGAAAGTTTTAGTCCAAGGTGTATATACGAATAAGTAAAAGGGTATGAATCTCAACCACGGCTAATGTTTTGAGTTTAAGAAATCCTAATTTGGTATTCAAATATTTTTCAAGACTATATAACTAGGCCCATTCTCTTCTGATTCCCTTACTCAAGACCCAATCATATATATGTACACACGAAGAAAGAGATGTCAATAAGGGAAAATGGGAAATATACCCATAAGGGATAAAAAAGGGAACATAACATAACAAGTCATGTCATTTCACGTGTAAGGTGGAGGTTGTAAGTTGATATTTTGGGCCAATAACACATATCTCAGGAATGTAAAAAAAAAAACAAGAGAAGCACACCAAAAAAAGACAACAAAAAACTCGCACGGAAAATGAATTGTTCAAACTTAAACCTTTTTTATACGATGAATCGCAATTTCTTATGAAGCCAATGCTAAACCGGAGCCTAATTTACGGTCTTAATAAAATATTATCTATCCAGAAGAAAAAGACACCATTTATTAGCAGCCTCTTTAGTCTTTGTTTCCTCATGAGACCTTTGAACGTGCCGAGGACCGAGGAAGTTTCCATTTGAATAATTCAGCTTTCTTCAACAACAGAAAATTCGCCAAACGACGCTAACGCAGAGCTGACCTCAGTTTTCTCCAAATCAAAGTCTCAAAAAACCTAATCTCCACTTCTTTAAAATTATTACAAATCAGCTTCAACGATTCTAGTCGTTTTAGCTTATCTATGCCCTCTCCCTTATCTAAATCCCAACATTACAATGTTAAGGTTTTGCCTTTTGGGGGTTGTCTTGTTGTTCCTCGTTCCTTCTCCGGTCTCCGCCGGTTTCTACCCCAACTCCTCCGCCATTCCGCCGGATCTCCGCCGTAACGCCACCGAGAACGTCTGGAACTCTTTCATGAATTTCACCGGCTGCCATGCCGGCATGAAAGTCAATGGCCTCTACAAGCTTAAACAATACTTCCAACATTTTGGCTACATCCGACAAACTCTCCCCAAAAACTTCACCGACGACTTCGACGACATCCTCAAGAACGCCGTGGAAACGTACCAAAGAAACTTCCACCTAAATATCACCGGAGAACTCGACGAGCTCACTCTAAAACACGTCGTGATGCCACGTTGCGGCGTCCCGGACATAGTTAACGGCACGTCAACCATGCATAACGGAAGAAGAAGAACCTACGAGGTCTCCTTCTCCGGGAAGGGCCCACGTTTCCACGCCGTCAAACGCTACTCGTTTTTCCCCGGAGAGCCACGGTGGCCAGAACGCAACCGCGATCTAACCTACGCGTTCGACCCGCGAAACTCGTTGACCGAGGAAGTCAAGAGCGTGTTCTCACGCGCGTTCGTTCGTTGGGCGGAGGTGATTCCGGTGACGTTCACGCGCGTGGAGGTGTTCTCCATCTCCGACATCAGAATCGGATTCTACTCCGGCGATCACGGCGACGGAGAACCGTTCGACGGCGTGATGGGAACGTTGGCGCACGCGTTTTCGCCTCCTAATGGACATTTTCACCTCGACGGAGACGAGAACTGGATTGTCTCCGGCGACGTAGGCGGAGATAGGTTGCTCTCCGTGACGGCGGCGGTTGATTTGGAGTCGGTGGCGGTTCACGAGATTGGTCATCTTTTAGGGTTAGGTCATTCCTCGGTTCAAGACTCGATCATGTATCCAACTATCACGACTGGGAGGCGTAAGGTTGATTTGACGAGTGATGACGTGGAAGGAGTTCAGTATTTGTACGGTCCGAATCCTAACTTCAACGGCTCTAGATCTACACCACCACCGTCTACTCAACAGCGAGACACCGGAGATTCTGGTGCTGCTGGTGGTATCGACGGCTCTAGACCGGTTTTGACTAGTCTATTGATGTCGACCGTTGGATTGTTTTTGTTGTATTTATAGTAGATTATTAGTCTCTAATGTATATGATTGAATTGGTTATTCTTTTGGTTTATTTTTTTATCTTCTCTTTCTTAGACTGATTCTTCATTCATGCTTTGTTTCTATTTTTATACATAGACTGCTTTTTTTGTGACTGATTAAGAATATATTGAGATGAATTTTATGATTCTCTTTTTATAATTCTCACCATTGACCATGATTACCCAAAACAGAAAAAAAAAAACAAAAAGGGATTGTGATGTATTCTTTAATTATAAGATGTAATAATGTATATGTGAATTGCGAATTATGCAGAGCGTCGGTAATATTCAATAAAATCATATGAGAAAGTGAGCAAGTTGACAAGAGGAAGATGAAAAGGATGGCCACCTCACGACCAAAATTAAAATACATATTGAAACTAAATATATTAATCTAGCTTAAAAGTTGCTTTGATTTTGATTGTAAAGTTCAAACTATTATTTTATTTAATTAAGTGCTTAAAGTTAACAGCAATTTGAAATGGTAATCAATACAAATATTTTGAACAGTAATGGGGAACATTTTTTTCTTTTCTTTTTTGACAACACTAACGGGGAACATTATAACAAAAAATAATGATGATAATTTGACCGTGGCTAAAGAATTTTATCACAACTGTGGAAGCATCGGCTTTGATCTCTCAACAACTCAAGGAATAATTTAAGAATGAATATAAAGGTCAGCTTTCTAACTATCAATTTTTATAATCTTTAATTTGATAAAAAGTTTAATATTAAATAAAACTTAATATTTTCACATTTTTATGTCAATGGATTCTGTTCACCATGTACTAATGCAATATATAAACTTAATGTATCGAAAATTTGCACACACAAGAATAGAAAATATGAATGTTTATGGAAATATTCACAGGTTTTGGACCACATTTTCTAGAATTTTTGGAGGTTTTTAAACTTTGGGAAATTGTTTTCTTATTTAAAAGCTCTATTGTCTTTTTCGACAAAAAAAAAACACTACAAGAATGAGGGGCTTTTCCGTCGAATTATTTACGACGATTTGTAGTCATCGTAAATTTACGACGATCAAAAATTTCGTCGTAAATTCGACGTAAAAAATAACCCTCGTAAAATCGTCGTAATGTTACGACGATATTACGACGAATGAAGAACGAATTTTATTTCGTCATAATATTGTCGTAATATTTATATCGATAATACGACTAATTGTCCTCTATCTTGTAATTGACGTAAAATCGATGTAAATGTGATGTAAATTTTATTTTGACGTAAATTTGATGTAAATATGCAATGGTAATATGTTGGTAACCAAACAAAAAATTTTATATATACCCTTTCTTCTCTCATTATTCCATCAACCCAAAAAAACATATAAAGACACAAATTTTTTGAGTCTTTGAATGTTTAAGTAAAATTTTTAGTAGTTGAAATTTATATCAAATTTCAAAAACAAAAAGTCAAATATTTGTTTTTGAAATGTCTATATACGATCTACGAAAATGGATTTATACACCCAAAAATGGTGATGGGTCGTTGACTGAAGACTTAAAAAACGGATTGGAAATATTCATGTACCAAGCCGGCCTTATGCAAACTGTAATTGAAAGCGGCAAAATGTATTGTCCTTGTGTGAAATGCAAAAATAGGAAACATATTCCTATTGATACTGTCTGGCAGCATTTATTGAATAGAGGGTTCATGCCCCAATACTTTATTTGGTATCAGCATGGAGAGGGATATGGTCAAAGTAGTGGTTAGATGGTTGCACAGAGTAGTAGTAATCATCAAGAACATGTGGATTTTGAAGCATCAAATGATTATCAAAGTAGTCAAGTTCAGGGTGAAGATCATGATAGGATGCATGAAATGGTTACTGATGCATTTCATGAAACACATGCTGATACTGTTGAGGAGCCCAATGCAGATGCGAAACGCTTTTATGATATGTTAAACGCAGCAAAACAGCCTCTGTACGAGGGATGTAGGGAAGGTTTATCAAAATTATCATTGGCAGCTCGGATGATGACAATAAAAACTGATCACAATCTATCTGAAGTTTGCATGAACGATTGGGCAGATCTTATTAAATAGTATTTGCCAGATGATAATTTGGCTGCTGAAACATATTATGAAATTCAGAAGCTGGTTTTTAGTCTTGGATTGCCTTCTGAGATGATTGATGTTTGTGTTGATAATTGTATGCTTTTTTTGAGAGATGATGAGAAGCTTGAAGAATGTCGTTTCTGCCAAAAGCCAAGATATAGACCGCAAATTGTTGGGCGTAAGAAGATTCCTTACCAACGAATGTGGTATCTTCCTATCACTGATAGGTTAAAAAGACTATATCAATCTGAACGGACAGCTGCGTCGATGAGATGACATGCAGAACATTCACAAACAGATGGCAAAATGACTCACCCGTCTGACGGGAAATCTTGGAAACATTTTAACACCGTACATCCAGACTTTGCTAAGTCTAAGCGAAATGTTTATCTTGGTCTTTGCACTGACGGGTTTAGTCCATTTGGTATGTCTGGTAGGCAATATTCATTATGGCCTGTGATTCTTACGCCATATAACCTTCCTGCAGATATGTGCATGCAAAGAGAGTTTTTGTTTCTAAGTATATTAGTCCCTGGTCCAAATCACCCGAAGCGGGCCCTTGATGTGTTTTTGCAACCACTCATACATGAGTTAAACCAGTTGTGGCATGTTGGAGTACGAACATATGACTGTTCGAGTGGTAAAAATTTTACAATGCGAGCGGTGCTTATGTGGACAATAAGCGATTTCCCGGCATACGGAATGCTATCAGGTTGGACAACGCATGAGAGGTTATCATGTCCTTATTGTCTTCATAGGACTGATGCATTTCAGCTTAAACATGGTAGGAAAACCTGTTGGTTTGATTGCCACCATCGGTTTTTACCACCAAACCATCAATATAGAAGAAATAGGCGTTTGTTTATAAAGAACAATTTCGTCTCCCTCCACCAGTGTACCTAACTGGAGTAGAGCTTGAAGCGCAAATAGATCTCCCGCCAATGCAACAAGATGATTGTGTCGACATTACAGAACCTGATGTTGAAGAAAATGTTCTTTTAATTGATCCACGTAATCGACAAGTTGAAGATCTACATGGGGACGAAACAGAAGAAGGTGCTGACGAATTTCAAACAAGCAGTGATGATCATGACGATGATGATGAGGAGAACGAGGAAAATGTTGAAGACTAATTAAGTATGATGTTGGCATTTATATAATTGCATGCTTTGAACGTTTAAATGTAACATTTGTCAAATTTGATAAATTTGTTTAAATTTAAATGTTTAAAAAATGAAAGACAATTAATGAAAAGAAAATTTGTTTAAGTGTTGACTTGGACATATGTTGACTATTACGACGAATTTACGACGGTTATTTGGAAATCGTCGTAAATTTGTCGTAAAATGTAAATCCTAAACCCTATAGGGTTTAGCTTTCCCAACTCACAGAATGGTTTTTGGGTGCATTTTCCTGAGTAAACTAATGTATTATATAAGGTTTTGTAGTATAAGATTAAAGAACTTGTAGATATGTGGTTTATGTTACGACGAATTAACGACGAATCACACCCATTCGTCGTAAATTCGTCGTAAAATACCATCGAGTTTACGATGAAATGTAACCCCTAAATCTTATAATCAATCTTTTCTGGGGTTCAGGGGGGATTTAGATGAAGAGAATGATATGGCTTACCATCTCATAAGGTAAAACAACTTTCTAAACAAAAAAAAAAATTTCAAAATTTGACTTATCAAGTAATATTAAAGGTGTAATATACATTTAGAGAAGATGTAAGGATTTATCTTAGATCAAACCCAAATTCTTCATTATGTTATGTAAACATGTTAGAAAGTTATACAGACCACATTTAGCATATATAGACATGCTTGTATGTGCTTATGGATGTTTCAATTTTTGTAATTCATCATTTTTGTACATACCATCGTAAAATCGTCGTAATATTACGACGATATTACGACGATTTTATGACGATATGTAAATACATAGCCGTTATAATTTTTATGATTTATAAGGATTTGTCGTAAATTCGTCGTAATTTTACGACGATTTTACGACGACTAACCCTGATCGTCGTAAATTCGTCGCAAAGCCCAGATACAGCCACGTGTGTTTGTCTAATTCGCTTTGTTGTACGGTTGCACCTTTACGACGGATTTACGACGATTTCGTCGTAATGTTTACGTCGGATTTACGACGAATAAAAATTCTATATATATGGAAGCACCCCTTCCTCATTTCGTCGCTCATTCAACTTCTTCCTCTCCCTGTTTCCTCCTCACTTCGTTGCTTCCCTGCAAACCCAAAAAATCAGGTAATTTTTTTTTTACTTAAATCTAATTTTTATTTTTAATTAGTTTAGAAATACAAACGGTTTAGGTCGGAAATTAGTTTAGGCTCGGAATTTGTTAGATTTAGGATCGTAATTTGTTAGATTAAGGATTTAGGGTGTTTGTTAGATTTAGGATCATAATTTAAAATTAATTTATAATTTCAAAAATAAAAATTTTCCGGTTTTGCAGACGATGACTCGACGGATGATGCACTACATCAACTTTAATGCGGACAGACACTCTTCCCAGGCGTCTGCCTCGGGAAACACCGGGACCGATGTCCCTTCATCTTCCGGAGCCTCCCAGGTTTCGAATACCGTTGCGGAGCAGTCTCCACCACCACCTCCACCACCACCTCCACCACCACCTCCACAGCCGGCTGCCGAACCGGTAGCCCACCCTCCTCATCCGTATGCCCAATTTACGGTTGAGGACTTACTAGTCCTACCGGGACGGGGGGCTTTACGACGTCTGGTTCCCGGAAAAGCGGAACCAGACTCTTATTGGTAAGTAAAATTTTTTATTTTTTATATTTTTTTAAATTAATACTTTAATTTACTTAAATATTAATGTAATGTTTTTTTTTTGTTTCATAGGTTTAACTTAGATAATTTTGTCGGTCAGAGCGTTTCCGACACAATTAAGAGTCATTTTGTTGAGCCGCACTACAACTGGAGCAAGATGTCGCAAGAGACGTTCGACACCTAGTACAAGTGCTTCGCGGTAATGTTTTTTAAATCTTATTTATATCATTGCAAATTATTTTAAATTTAATTAATCTTACTTTTATATTGTTTATATAATTTTTTGTTTTCTTTTGCAGCAACGGTGGAACTGGGACATCGGGATCAACGAGACGGTCCGCGAAGCTTTCCGGCTGAAGGCGCAAAAACGCCTAGTCAACACCGTTATTATTTCATTTTTAATTATTGCTATAATTTAGTAAATATAAATTATTTAAGTAATTAAATATAAATTATTTCATTATTATTTCATTTTTAATTATTGCTATAATTTATTAAATATTTTTGACTAATGTTTATTAATTGGTAGGCCGAGGAGAACGGAGGATAACTTCCTCCAATGACGAAGCTCTTCGAGACCACTCACCGGAAGAGGAACGGGAGCTTTGTCGACGCTCGGTCAGAGGAAATCTACAATGCCGCTATTCAGCGGATCGCCGAGCGGGAGACCCAGGCCACACTTGACGGTACTATCCAAGTACCGTTGACCGTTGCTGAGCAAGACAAAATTTTCGAGGAGGTATGATCTATTTCAAATTTTTTAAAATTTATTATATTTATTACTTAATAAATAATTAACGTTTTTATTTCCATTTATAGGTTGCTCCGAAGAAGAAGGGCCGAACCTTAGGGATGGGCTCTATTAGAGACTGTCCTGCCGCCTCGGCTTCCGGATTTCGCACGCAGAAGGATCCGAGTCATCTTCGCCAGGAGCTTGCTACGGCCAATGCTGAGATCACCACTCTCAGACATGAGCAAGTGGCCCAGAAGCAGGAGCTCAGCGAGATTCACGATCTCTTCGACATCATTGCGGAAGCGGTTCTGCAGTTGGCCACCGCAATCCGAGCGAGGCAACAGCGAGCACGATGCGTCTTTGAGGCCGGTGGTACTTCCGGTGGACCATCGGACCAGCAGACGCAGGGTCAATCTTCGGCTCCGGTAGTGCAGACGGAAAACGACGGTCCATCAGCGACGGGCGGCCAAGACGGAGAGCCTCCTCGTGACGTCGATCTCAACCTCGACGATTACGAAATCACATTGTAGATTATGTTTTTTTGTAAAAAATAATTTGTATTAAATTTTTTTTATATATAAATTATTTTCGAATTTAAATTTTAATTTAAAATGTTTTTTTCTATATTTAATTTTTTATTTATTTTAAAAATTCATTAATTAAATTAAAATCGAATTAAATAATTAATTTATAAATCGACGTAAATTCGTCGTAAATTTACGTCGATCTAACGTCGAACATTTTACGACGAATTTACGTCGAATATGTTTACGTCGAATCTACGTCGAAACTTTAAGACGAATTAACACCGATGATTAAAAAATTAATTACCCTTAATTGAAATTGTTCGTCTCCTAATCGTTGTTAAATCGATGTAATTTTACATCGATTTTACGTCGTTCTTATGATGGACTTATTTCGTTGTACTTTCGTTGGAAAATTTACGTCGAGTTTACGACAAATTATTTCCGACGATATTACGACGATTTTCCTGGGTTGGTAATTTTGCGACGATTTTACGACGATTTTGGTTTTACGACGATTGTTTTACGACGATTTTTTATTCGTCGTTAATTCGACGTAAATGCTCTTTTACGTCGATTTTACGCCGATATCTGCCGACGTAAAACTCGATCTTTCTTGTAGTGAAAACCCTACTCCAACGTCCTCTCCCTCATCGTTAGGGCATCTCCAACCATGATATCCATGGTTGGGGTTCATAGCAATTGTTTATTAGTTTTATTGCTTATTGAAAAAGGAGTCATCTCCACCTTAAAAATGCCCTCCATCAATGAACCTATATTTGAGTATCAATTAAATATAATAGTAATATAATTTATAAAAAAAAAAATCGATTTTTTCAAAATTAACATTACATAATTAAAATTACATAAAAACAACATTAGAATACAAATACAATACATGAAGCACTTAGAAAACATTAGAATACACAAACATTTAAAAAATACTGAAATATGAAATCTTAAAAGAAATAACAAAATACAATACATGAAGCACTTAACCAAATTTATGCCATATATGTTCAACTAGATCATTTTTCAATTGCTGATGAATATCGTTATCACGAACTTGATTGCGAATCCCGATCATATTGCCAATATTTGTGGGCATATAGGTCGAATACGTCATATCGACTTGTGAAGATCTCGTTCCTTCTCCTTGTTTAAACTCTGATAGATCATTTTGGGTGTTGGATTCTCTTTCGTCTTCTACTATCATGTTATGTAAGATGATACACGTTCTCATAATCTTGCCTATTTCTTCCTTATCCCAAATAAGAGCAGGGTTTTTGACAATAGCAAATCTTGCTTGCAAGACTCCGAAAGCTCTTTCAACATCTTTCCGAACAGATTCTTGCCGTCTAGCAAATAACTTTTCTTTCTCACTTTGTGGAAGGTGGATAGATTGTATAAACGTTGCCCAATTTGGGTAAATACCGTCGGTGAGGTAATATCCAAGTCGGTACTGATTTCCGTTGACAGAGAACCTGACTTTTGGAGCTCGACCTTGTAATACGTCATCAAAAACAGGTGAGCGATCGAGAACGTTTATATCGTTTAAAGTACCTGGAGGTCCAAAAAAGGCATGCCAAAACCAAAGATCGTATGATGCTACAGCCTCCAAGACAATTGTTGGTTTTCCTGAACCCCGTGTATATTGGCCTTTCCAGGCTGTTGGACAATTTTTCCACTCCCAATGCATACAATCGATGCTTCCAATCATCCCGGGGAATCCACGATCCTCTCCTTCATTAAGCAAGCGTTGAAGATCTTCTCTAGTGGGTCGTCTTAAATACTCATCCCCGAAAGATGATATGATTCCTTCCGTGAAATGTTCCAAGCATGAAATTGCTGTACTTTCACCGAGGCGCAGGCATTCGTCCACTGCATCCGCAGCACTACCATATGCTAACATACGAATTGATGCTGTACATTTTTGTAATCCCGATAGACTAACTCTTCCAGTGGCATCTCTCCGTTGTTGAAAAAATGGCATTTCTTGGGAAAGTTGTCCCACAATACGCATGAACAATGACTTGTTCATTCTGAAACGGCGGCGGAATAAGTTGGGCGGGTATGTAGCATCTTCACTGAAGTAGTCATTCCATAAACGGATATGACCTTCTTCACATTAATGAAACAGATGTCTTAACAATGTCTTAACATAAAGGTAAAGCCGCTTACATAACTACTGATTGTCTTAACTTAAGGGAAAAACCGCTAAAACACGTAGCAGGTCATCATAAACTACTTAAACAGGTAACACAGAGCAGCAAATACACAAAGAGAGCAAAGCATAAGATAGCTTTCACCTTGACGTGCCATTTGTTGCTTCAGAGTAGCAACTTCTTCAGCGAGCACACGTATCTCCTCCCTCACTTCCCCTTCAAGCACACTGACCTCCTCCCTCGCTACTCGAGTGGTGGGTTGAGGTAGTATGTCGAACATGGTCTCCCTTTGGTCTTCAAGTCTTATCTCCAAACGGGAGATCTGTTCGATGACTGCCTCATCCCACCACTTAAAGAGATGCTCATATGTCTCCTGCACATTGTCGGATGAGGTGGTCAGAAATTGTAAAACATGGGCATAAATATATCTAAATAAACTCGCTCATCATCTTACCTCGTTAACGTACTCAGGACATCTGTAATATTTGCGTCCAGGAGTCCCACTAGTCCCACCTCTGGCCACTTCAATCTTCAACGGTTTACCACAGAAGCATTTCTTGGGAATGCCGTAGTTGCCATCCGCGTATGCCCAACGCATGTCTTGCTCCGGTTCATCATCAGAGGATGGCTCGCTCCAGCTCATCGGCATCCTGTTTACAAAACAATATGCTTTCACTATCACTAAAAAACAATACTTAAACAATAGTAATCAAGGCAGGTTTAAGCATCTTCGAAACACTATCCCTAAACAATACTTAAACAGATATGCTTTCACAAACGAATAGGTGAATCAACCCAAATACAATACGATTTATTGATCACACTTAGTGATCAAGCTTAGTGATCATTACTATAAAGCGTAAACACTAAACCACAAAACAGATTTCGAGTAAAAACACAATCAAAACGAGAGGAAAAACCCCGAGTTCCCCTAAAACGACAAAGCCCTTATCCGTACTCAACAAAACTTATCGATTTACAACTACAAATAACCGATTAATCATCACCATATTCAATCATTCATATATATCAATCAAATCAAAAAGCCCTAAATTTTAAAACCAGAAATCGATTTTTCCCCAAATTCAACGAAACCCTAATTTCGAATCGAAGAACAACAACATTAACACTATACCCACGAATAGAAATCAAATTGGTGATAAATCCCTACAATAAAACCGAACAAAAACACTAAATCGGTTTTTCCCCAATTTCCCCTAAAACCCTAATTGCAATTTCAAGAAGAACGCGAGCAACCACTCGACAATTACCCAGAAATTAACTAAACGGAGTCAGATGAACTTACCTTTCTTATTCGGCGGCAAGAAAAGGTTGGAGAAAATGCTGGCTTCACCGGCGGCGTCGAATCGCTCTGGGAGACGAGGAGATATGTGTTCGACGACTCAAAAAAAATTTCAACTCCAAATGAAAAAACGAAACACTTTACCCCTTTCTTCTCCACACAACAGCCAATGAGGTTTCACCATTTGTCCAGTCATATCCGAATGAGACGGGTTCAATAAACTCATTCTACTCATACCATCTCACTCGATTTGGGCTTCAAAAATAATTAAAAAACAAGATCACACAAAACGGGCCCACTTATGAAACCTTTTTGAACCTCCGTTGGAGGTGGCCTTACGTATTAAAATAGAGTTGAAAACTACTCATATTGTAAGAGATAACGAAGAATGATAAATGGTTGTTCCTCTATATTCTAATATGACACTTTACTTTCGAGAAAAATACTTCTAACTTATAAGCATAGATTACTTCTTATAATTCCCCATAATATAATGCCAAAGCATGTTACAAATTATTTATGACAAAATACAAATTATAAGAAAAATACAATAATCCAAAAAATCGAAGTTAGGAACAAAAGGATATATTAATTTAATACAAACACATCATCACGCGATCACACTAACGACACATGGTCGATTAGTACCCCCACCCTACTCTACCCTAAACCTTTTCTTATAATTAACTTTCACCTTTCTGAATAATTCTCCATTAACACCAAATTTAAATGCTTATAGTTAACATCAATATATTATAAACTCCCCAAATCTTCCCTACCTCGGGATACGACCCGTCGTATAAAGCAAAGCATATTCACGATCATTCCCGACAACAACAACCAAAAACAAAAACATAAAACTCTCTCTAGCTAGCTCAATAACAATGGGTTTGCTCCCATGTTCTTGTCCATTGCCTTGCAATAAAACAAGATCAGAATGTCAAATGAAATATCCTGATATCCAATCAGAAGCCTCCACGTCATCGACGCTCTTGTCTCAGCCAAGTCTCCCATCAATTCCTTCACTGTCTTCTCTACCACAGAGCTATAACGTTGATCACCAGTGCTTAGCTACACTCAAAGGTCACTCCTCATACGTCTCTTCTCTCGCTCTCTCCGAGACATCGCTCTTCACCGGCTCTTCCAACAGCGAGATACGTGTATGGCCTCGTGAACCGCCGGAATATTCCACCGGTAACATAGTTGGCGCCGGAAACGGAGGGGTTAAATCTTTGGTGATTCTCGGAGACAAGCTAATAAGCGCTCATCAGGATCACAAGATTCGTGTATGGAAGATCGTCGACGAAAGTAGCCGAAGAGATCAAAAGTATAAATGCGTGGCGACTCTTCCGACGGTGAACGACCGTTTTACGAGTCTCTTCAGTCAGAAAAGCTACGTTGAAGTCCGACGGCACAAGAAGTGCACGTGGGTTCATCACGTGGACGCCGTGTCATCTCTGGCCGTGTCACAAGACGGCTCTCTGCTTTACTCTGCTTCGTGGGACCGGAGTTTCAAGATATGGAGAACGTCCGATTTCAAATGCTTAGAGTCTACCGAAAAAGCTCACGACGACGCGATAAACGCTATCGTGGTGTCTCGAGACGGGTTTGTCTACACTGGTTCGGCAGATAAGAAGATCAAAGTGTGGAACAAAAAGGACGACATGAGACAGTACTCTCTGGTCGCTACTCTTACGAAGCATCTCTCCGCGGTGAACGCGTTAGCGGTTAGTGAAGACGGGAAGGTTCTTTACTCAGGAGCGTGCGATAGATCGATTCTTGTTTGGGAGAGAGTAAGCAACGGAGGTGATGAGGAAGTACATATGTCTGTGGTTGGAGCTTTAAGGGGACACACGAAGGCGATTCTGTGTTTAGCGGTTGCGTCTGATTTGGTTTTGAGTGGATCAGCAGATAAGAGCTTGAGGGTTTGGAAGAGAGGATTAATGGAAAAAGATGGATATTCTTGTTTGGCGGTTTTGGAAGGACACACCAAGCCTGTTAAGTGTTTGGCCGTCTCGGTTTCTGCTTCTGATTCTAATTCTGGTTATTCTTGTATGGTTTATAGTGGAAGTCTTGATCTTTCTGTTAAGGTTTGGAAGTTAAGGGTCTCATCTGTTTAACTACTTAATTATTGACAGTCTTTGTCGTGACCATTGGTTAATCTCTCTTATTTAGTATTTATATTCTTGAATGTG
Source organism: Eutrema salsugineum (assembly GCF_000478725.1). NCBI lineage: Eukaryota > Viridiplantae > Streptophyta > Magnoliopsida > Brassicales > Brassicaceae > Eutrema > Eutrema salsugineum. The sequence goes on from NW_006256612.1 coordinate 6,870,075, forward strand.
TTTTCTGATAATGGAGCTAGCTAGGACTAGTCATAAACCTACCACACTCGGTCTTATCAGAGTTCACATTACAATTTACATGTTCGTATTCCTTCATCAACTAGACCATTCATATAGTCCGAATCCAAACAAATTAATGAGATTTTTCATTTTTGATTGTTGACTATGTTATTGGAAATGAGTCATGAGGGCCTTCACTGCTTCACACGAACTTATGTATATACACTGAATTTTTCTTAAAAAAATAATCAAGACCATGTGGTCTGGTAGTTTTGTGATTTGTGTTTGGTGGAAGTTATTACAAAAGACATTGATGAATGAAGTGTTGAAACTTTTATAACGAATCACGTAGTTGTGTCTTCCACTATGACTGGATTTGTACGTTAAAATATAATGATACTCATCCAAATATATATATATATATATATATATATATATATAATGATAGAAATGTGTAAAGTGATTTTTTTGAGAAAAAGAAATGTGTGTAGTGTTGCACAAAAAAAAAAAAGAATGTGTATTGTATCATACACGTGAAGTATTGGGGAAAGAAACCCTTTATCTACTAGATAATGACATCCACCTTGCACGAATAATATTCACTACATTTCTACAATATTATTAAAATAATATTACTATTAAAAATTATGCTAAGTTAACTTAAAAAACTAATATTAAAAATGTTTATTTTTGGTTAATCTCCGGTTATTTTTCCTATCTGTCGGATTCGGGATTGTTGGAAGATCTTTCTAGAGAGAGTTGACATCTGAGACATAAGTTATCACGTATGAAATGACAAACAATCATGACAAACTAGAACATCCGATGATGTTTCTGTAAAAGACATTTCGACGATCAAATCAGTATGTAAACTGATGAAAGGATTATAAGATTTTTTGGTGTGTGAAGCATTAATTTGGCCGATCAACCACTGAACCCGGTGTAATAGGCCATTCTTTAATATTTTCTTAAGATAGTTTTACTAGAGGGTTTTATGTGTTTTACAGTAAAACACTTCCATTTTACACATGCAGCTCTTGAATCTTGTATCACTGCGCTTGGAGGTTTACTGTTTTGGGCTGTTTTGATTCAATTGTTGGGCTTCCAGTTATAAGGGTCATAATCTTCGTTGTGTGAGAATCGTAAGCATATGATAATTTTTGTTGTGTGACCCTCTAACTCTAAGACCATGGGTCCCAGTTCCAGTCATTTTCGTAATAGGAATACTGATATTTTAGTGAAAAAATTTAATTATAATGTAATACGTCTTCATCTCGTGAAGTGAAAGTAATATTTCGAAAACTGCAAATATCTCGTTCTCCGATGTTTCAATCTAAAATAATCAAAGACGGTAAAGTATTTCTTAGACATTGTTTTTAAAACTCTTTGTTACAAATCCATTGTTAATTTACCAATTACTTTAGAATACCAACGAAAGATTTGGAAAATTCACTTGTTTATAAGAATCTGAGCCCAACATAATGATGACCGTCTGATTGTGTTCTATTATCCCTCATCGTTGTGTTTTTGATTTTTTAACACTCAATCAACAATAATATCTCATGTGGACCGTTTTCTTATGAATAATCGGTAGAATATTCCTGAAAAGTTGTACACTGATGCAAGCCAGCATCACAGCCTTTTTGGCTAGATAGGACAGGAAAAGGAAAAGAAAAAATTAACAAATTTGATATTAGAGATGGTCCTTCTTAATCACTCGGTTAATTAAGTTGGAAGGATACTTAAACTAGAGCATCAATTCAAACCACATTGTATATCGTTAAAATCAACAACACTGTTACAATTCGTATTTCTTGTTGTCAACAAACTGTTACTATTCAACAATATTTAAACCGTAAATCCTGTTATATTTTTAGTTTTACCGTATAAAGGTAATACTATTTGTATAAACAAATATTCCCATATAAGTCACATTCATTTCACAGTAAAATATTACCTGTTGCTGAGTGTATACAGAAGAAACGTATAATAAATCTAATTAATGGGTTTCAATACCTACTTTTGTCCTTTTTGCTATGTTTTATCAAAAAATTAGTAACAAATATTTTCTTATGGTAATTTTTGTTTCCTAAAAATTTCTTGTTGGTATTACTTCACTGTATCCATCGAAGACGTTAAACTTGAACCACTCATGTAAGTTGGTTGTTTAAAATCGTTGAAAAATGTTGTACGTTGTAACAAAACCAAACCCAAACAGAAACATACATTTGAGGAAAATGATTTTAAAATAAAGGGTCTTACTCATATGAGTTGGATAATTAATAATTATTAATTGATAACTTTTAATTTATTAATTAACAATTAATCAAGTGTTAATTTTATCTGGAAACCTACCGTCTTGCTCCGCGTGATCACTACGCGCCCCCCAAAAAGATGCCAAAACAAGAAATAACCTGCGGCCATAAAATCCAGCGTCCCACGCGCCGATATCACGCGCCGAACAGCGTACTGTAGTGAAAATCCAGAGAGTTTTTTAAAAAAAAAAAAAAAAATCTTCATCTCTCTTGCGAAAACCAAACTATTTCTCTCACCTAAAATTTCCCCCTCCGATTTCTCCTTTGACAGTTCAGGCTTATCTCTCTAGGATCCGGCTCGGAGAGATAGAGAGAAGTGGCGGTTCTCTTCCGGCGTCATCTAGGGTTTGTTAGCTGCTTTCCAGTTCGAATTTTCTCGGAAAGAATTGCAGAAATGAAGGAGAAATCGAGAAGATAGATTACCTCTCTGAGCATCCTGAGATTCTTTCGTTAGAAGTGGGATTCTAAAGGTTTCTTGTGAGGTTTTCTTTTGTAATTCCGGTTTGTAGCGGAAAAAAATGCCAGCTCATAGATCCAAGTCGGAGAAGAAGGATGCCGAGAAGCAGCTTCGCCGGGACCCTTACGAGGTTTTAGGCGTCTTGAGGAACTCAACGGATCAGGAAATTAAGAGCGCCTACCGGAAAATGGCTCTCAAGTAAGTGTATTGGTCTCTAAGGTCTCGTTCGTTTTCATCTTTGAACTAGCAAATTGAAAAGCTGCGTCAATCTAGGGACGGAAAATTTCAAGCTTGTTTTAAGGAAAGACACTGTGAATATCAAATCTCTGAAAAATCTAAGTAGAAGAAGGTTAGGCTACAAAGAAGACGCTTAAATTGAATCAGATTAGGCTACAGAGAAGACTCTTCAGTTGAATTTACCAATAAAGTTTGGCAACCAGTTAATGGCTGCTTGTTAATCTGTGATTTACTCACGGCTTTGTAGGATACACATCCTCTGCAGAAACATTTTCTCCTCGTGGCTGCTTATCTCTGTTTTAGCTTTGTTCCAAAATTAATGTTAAGTGTTTCAGGTACCATCCTGATAAGACTGCAAATGATCCGATTGCAGCCGACATGTTTAAGGAGGTCACGTTTTCCTACAACATCTTGTCTGACCCGGAGAAACGCCGTCAGTATGATACAGCTGGCTTTGAGGTGAGATTCGTTTGTGTTGTGGTATTGTAGATTTACTCTGACCTCTACGTGAGGCAGGAATTATGGTTCCTTGTCTTCTGTGTAATCATAGATATCATGCTATTAATTGAGGTTAAGATGGGGTTCAAGAAATTCTAGGATCCTTGTCTCTAGAAATACTGTTGTTCTCTGAGGGGCGTTCTTGATGTGTGATATGCCTCAAAATTCTTCCAGCAGCTAATGTGTGCCAGCATCAAATTTCAGACTTTGCTAATTGCAAAACGCTTCTCTTTCACAGGCTGTTGAAGCAGAAAGCCAAGAGCTGGAGCTGGATCTCTCAAGTTTGGGAGCTGTCAATACTGTGTTTGCAGCTTTGTTTAGGTTGGTTTATTTTAATGTGGACTTCTGTTCGTTCTCTGTGGCCCTTTTTTATATAGCTGGACATAGATTTATTAAAAGCAAGCTGAGTATGTGTTCTGAAATTCCCAACGAAATAGCAAACTTGGTGTGCCGATAAAAACATCTGTATCTGCAACTATCTTGGAGGAGGCTCTTAATGGCAGAGTTTCAGTTGATCCTCTTTTACTTGGGCAAGCTGTAACTAAAAAGGTGAGCTATTGTAGCCGATGTCTGGCTATGATTGCGTTTGTGTAATATCTCCATATAAGTCTCATTTGTGTTATGGTTCTTACAGGTTGAAAAGCAATGTGCACACTTTTATGCTGTTACAATAACAGAAGAGGAAGTAAGTTCTGGGTTGGTCTGCAGAGTAGAATCATCTAGCAAAAGCAAATTCAAGGTTGGCTCGGCAGAGACTTTTCCCATCAAACTGATATGGACATGCCAAGTATTGATAACTAACGTGTGCGTCTGCGTGTGCAGTTACTGTATTTTGATCAAGAAGCCAATAGCGGATTGAGCTTAGCCCTGCAGGTAATGGTTTTATTAATTGAAGTGAAAAAGCGGTCTTTTACCAGTAGGTTTTTATATACCAATGCAACGAATGTGGTTTTGAATGTAATAATAATACTAATTTAAATGCTTTGTTTCTTCTTGTACTCTGAACACTGAACAGGAGGACAGCAAAAGAACTGGCAAGATAACATCTGCTGGAATGTACTTTCTTGGTTTCCCTGTCTACCGGTTGGATCACACAAATAATTCGGTAGGTTCACTTCACGATTTTCCTTAATAATTGTCACTACGTTCTGCGGGATGATTTTCTTATTTTCTCACACTTTTTTCCCGACGTGACTTGATTTTTATTGCTCTAGATGGCGCAAGCAAAGGATCCAGAATCTGCCTTTTTTAAAAAGCTTGATGGATTTCAGCAATGTGAAGTTACTGAGCTAAAGGCCGGTACTCATGTCTTTGCTGTCTATGGTCAGTTTTCTCGGCTTGTAATCTGATTACAAATTCACCTCTCTTCTCCCTTTTATATCTGGTTGTATTCAGGACTCGATTGATCCAGTGACATGTTCCTTTTTCAGGTGATAATTTTTTCAAAAGCGTGAACTACACAATCCAAGTTCTTTGTGCTGCCTCTTTTGCTCAAGAAAAAGAAGACCTTAGGTCTGTAGAAGCTCAGATCCTCACTAAAAGGGCAGAACTTGCAAAGTTTGAGACAGAGTACAGGGAAGTTCTCGTGCAATTCACCGATATGACCAGTAGATACGCTCAGGAAATGCAATCGGTTAGTCTTTATTCATTTGAAAATCTCATACAACCATTTATAAAAAAATGAGAGAAGATGTGGTCATGACTGAGTACACAGAATTCAAAAGAGACCGAATTTTATGTCTAAGTTTGCCTTTAAGTACTGAGATTAAAGTTTGATGATTATGTTGTTTTTTTCACAGATCGATGAGCTCTTAAAGCAGAGAAACGAAATTCACTCAGCCTACACGACGGCTCCAGTGATGAAGCGAAGCTCGAGCAAGAATAGGCTGAGAAAGAGCTCGTTCAAGAAGGCAGCGGCTGAGGCGCCTGCTCCAACTGAACAGGAAGAAGATGAAGAGGAGCAAGAGGAAGAAAGCAGCAGACAGAGGAACAAGAAACCAAGTACTTGTGATAAGTCTGAGACGCTTAAGAAGAAAAGCAGATGGTACAATTTACATTTGAAATTGGACAAGAAAAAACCTTGTTAGTTTCTTATCTGTTGTTTCATTTTCTTATGCATTATTTTTCTCCCTTACCTTAGGGATCGGTGTATCTGTAAATCATTTGCTATCTTTCCTTGTCAACTCATCATTACTATTTAATCTATTAAGGGAAAAAACTCTAATCTTATTATTTCCATAAGCAATGTATATATACATTACATAACTAATGTATCAGAAACTCTAATGGGCCATGAGACATTAACTTGATGGTTAATGGGCCGGTTACTAGAAATCCATTTATTTATAACACTCCCCTTTGGACAAGGTAACCGTGCCTGTCACAAAATCGGGATCTTTATAATGCGCTGGGGAACGTTGCCTCATTAAAACCTTACCAGGAAAACCCAGTGGGAAAAACCATGGTGAAGGAAAAAGAGTACAGCACGCATTACTCCCCCCTGGTTTAGGCATCACTGTAGATCTCTAAGTCTACGCATTCCTATCTGATGAATGAGCTTCCGGAGTGTAGAAGTCGGTAATGATTTAGTGAATAGATCGGCTGAATTTTTGCTTGATCGGACTTGCTGAACCTTGACCTGACCATCCTTCTGTAGCTCATGAGTGAAGAAGAATTTGGGCAGAATATGCTTCGTCCGGTCACCTTTGATGTAGCCGTCCTTGAGTTGAGCGATACAAGCTGCATTGTCTTCATACATCACCGTAGGTTCCTTATCTTCGTCCATACCACAATCTGATCGGATATGCTGAGTCATGGACCGCAACCAAACACACTCTCTACTAGCTTCGTGAATGGCCAAGATTTCCGCATGGTTGGATGAGGTAGCGGCAATAGTCTGCTTCATGGATCTCCAAGATATGGCTGTTCCTCCATGCGTGAAAACATAACCGGTTTGAGATCGGGCACATTGCGGATCTGACAAATATCCTGCATCAGCAAAACCAACTAGACCATCCTTGTTATGGTTAGAATAAAATAATCCCAAGTCCATAGTACCTTGAAGGTATCTAAGGATGTGCTTAATACCGTTCTAGTGCCTTTGAGTTGGACACGAACTAAAGCGAGCTAAGAGGCTCACGGCAAAGCAGATGTCTGGTCTAGTGTGACTAGCCAAGTACATTAATGCTCCTATGGCACTGAGGTATGGCATTTCAGGACCGAGGATTTCTTCATCGTCCTTCTTTGGACCGAATGGATCACTATCCAATCCAAGGCTCCTCACAACCATTGGGCTGGTCAATGGGTGGGCCTGGTCCATATTGAATCTCTTGAGTACCTTTTCAGTGTATGCCAATTGATGCACAAGGATTCCGTCATTGACGTACTCAAGTTGTAATCCCAAACAGAATTTAGTTTTGCCTAGGTCTTTCATTTCAAACTCAGCTTTTAAGCATTCAACTGTTTGGGCGATTTCACCAGATGTTCCGAGGATGTTCAAGTCATCCACGTATACTGCTATGATTACAAATCCTTTGTTTTGATATTTTCTGATGAAGATGCATGGACTGATCGGATCGTTTTCGTAGCCTTCTCTGATGAGATATTCGCTTAACCGGTTATACCACATACGTCCGCTTTGTTTCAGTCCATATAAGGTTTTGTTCAGCCTAATGCAGTGTTTATCACGAGATGCATGCTTATCTTTGAGCTCAATACCATCTGGTAATCTCATATAGATTTCACTGTCCAGTGGTCCATAAAGATATGCGGTTACAACATCCATTAACCGCAAATCTAAGTTTTCTCTTATGGCCAGACTTATGAGGAATCGAAATGTAGTTGCATCCACCACTGGAGAATAAGTCTCCTCATAATCGATTCCGGGTCTCTGTGAGAATCCTTGTGCTACAAGGCGTGCCTTGTGTCTAACGACTTCGCCGAGTTCGTTTCTTTTACGCACAAAGACCCATTTGTTTCCCACTGGTTTAACATCGAATGGTGTCCTTAAGATCGGACCAAACACATTCCGTTTCTTTAAACTATTCAACTCCACGTTTATGGCTTCTTTCCGTTTCAGCCAATCTGATCTACGAGTGCACTCAATTATAGACGTGGGTTCTAGATCCTCTTGCGTGTGCGCAATCTCAAGTGCTACCTTGTATGCAAAAGTTTCATTGATGTCGACATCTTTTCTGTTCCATAGAGAACCGAATATGATATAATTGATTGAGATCTCATTATTATTAATCCCTTCAGAACCTTGAGTTTTGGCGTCCCAAACCTCTTGAGATGGTTCGATAGGGTAAGTATCAGCTGAGGCTGTATCCGTGTTCTCTTGAATCCCGGTTTCAATCATTGCACCTTTCTTTGATTTCCGGGGATTCTTATCTTTGGAACCTGGTGGTCTGCCACGTTTCTTACGTGCGTCAGACTCTGTAGCAACTTGACTTTTCCCTGAGGGGACATCTATTCGTACTGGTGCATTACAAGCTGGTATGTACGATTTGGTAACTTTGTTCGGGTCAGCAAAGAAATCTGGCAATTGATTAGCTAGCTTTTGTAAATGTATAATTCTTTGGACCTCTGAATCACATTCTAGAGTCCGAGGATCTTGCCATTGTGTGGATGTTTGATTCCATGAAAGTTCTTTTACCAGCTTGTCTGTCTCACCACCTAATCTAGGATATACCGATTCATCAAATCGGCAATCTGCATATCTGGCTTTAAACAGATCTCCTGTAGTTGGCTCGAGATATTTTATGATGGTGGGAGAATCAAAATCAACATATATTCCCATCCTCCTTTGAGGTCCCATTTTAGTCCTCTGTGGTGGTGCAATGGGTACATAGACTGAACACCCAAATGTTTTAATATGGGAGACGTCTGGCTCATGACCCGTTAGCAATTGGGATGGTGAATATTTATGCTCACTAGATGGTCGTATGCGTATTAGTTCAGCGGCATGTAAGACTGCGTGTCCCCAAGCTGAGACCGGGAGTTGTGATCTCATGAGTAATGGTCTAGCAACCCATTGAATTCGTTTAATGAAGGATTCAGCTAATCCATTTTGTGTATGGACATGTGGAACGGGATGTTCAACACTTACCCCCATGGACATACAATATTCATTAAACGCTTGGGAAGTGAATTCACCAGCATTATCAAGACGTATAGTCTTTAATGGGAAGTCTGGAAAATGGGCTCGTAATCTGATGATTTGGGCCAATAACCTAGCAAAAGCCTGGTTCCTAGAAGAGAGCAGACAGACATGCGACCAGCGGGTCGATGCGTCAATGAGGACCATGAAATATCTGAATGTCCCACAAGGTGGGTGAATTGGTCCACATATGTCTCCTTGGATTCTTTCCAGAAAGTTCAAGGTCTCTTTAGACACTTTGACTGGTGAAGGTCGGGTAATCAGTTTCCCTTGTGAGCAAGCTGTGCACTTAAGGTGCTGAGGGAAAATACCATTTGGTTTAAGGCTGTGCCCTTTAGAATTCTGGACTAATTTACGCATCATGTTCGCACCGGGATGATCCAGGCGATCATGCCAAATAGTGTAATCTAAAAACCGTGTTTTGATAGCAGCATTAGCCTCAATCATATTGACTTTAGCATGGTAAATGCCAGTAGATACGGCGGGTATAGTTTCAAAAACTTGTTTATGGTCATTTATCATTTTAGTGATAATTAAAAACTCTTTGTTCCCTTCATCCTGAGTTTCGATATGGAAACCATTCAATCTTATGTCTTTGAAACTCAATAGGTTTCTCTTAGAACTGGGTGAGTATAAGGCATCAGAGATGTCTAGATATGTGCCATTTGATAACAGCACATTAGCTTGGCCATGGCCCTCTATTAGGCTCGAACTACCCGCTATAGTGCTAATGTGTTGCGGTTTTGATTACTAAATTTATGAAGTAATTCTTGTCTTTTAGAATGGTGTGGCTCGATCCACTATCCATAATGATATCCATATTGTCTTGCATATCTTTTCGCCAAATGGATTTCTGACCGGCTTATGATCTGGGAGCTAAAGACCACAGATATCTACTGGAAACTCCTGAGAATGATGGCTAGAAGGGAGGACGAACAGCTGCTACAATGGAGGAACCACCGCTTGGAAAGAATCACCCGCTAAGGTGGGACAGCGCCGATTGTTTTGAGTCTTGAGGGCGCGTCTGGTGTCGGATTGAGGAGCGGTTTTCACCACTAGATTCTTCTCTTCCAGGGCTTCAAAATGATATGTAGATCGCCTTCTAACTCCTTGTATTTTGAGAGATATGATCGTTTGAAGTTGAGATTCGTGCTGATAACGTATTAAGGGAAAAAACTCTAATCTTATTATTTCCATAAGCAGTGTATATATACATTACATAACTAATGTATCAGAAACCCTAATGGGTCATGAGAAATTAACTTGATGGTTAATGGGCCGGTTACTAGAAGTCCATTTGTATTTCAGAAAGTTGTTCTCTATAGACATTAACCTGATGGATAACAATTTACCTTGATAATTATTGTATTTCAGAAAGTTGTTCTCTATAGAAGAGAATGATTTATGTTCATTTTCATTTCAATTCGGAATCAAATTTGAGAGATGGTCACAAAGATGAAAAGTTTGTGCAACCGTAGTTATTAGAGTTAGCAAATTAACATACAAAAACATTCACACATATTCACTGGCACCAAAAAGAATTCAAGAAAGATTTGTTTCCACCTTAATGGGTGATGATTGATACAATTTCAGTCAATAAACGTTTAGCAACACAACAATCTCAGGCCATTTGATGAAACATGAATGATAAATAAAATCAACACTACCAATATAATAGTAGTGTTTTGTCTGTGTGTTTAAGAGGTAATTAACTCCTAATTTACCCCTTGTAGTCATTGTATTGATCGCACCGCCTTCGAACCTCTCCATGCTTCTCCGTCTTCACCTTCTGCTCGCTAACCTTCACCATCGCCTTCGCAAACGCGTCGAAGAACGCCGTTTCATTCGCCGCGTAGAGATCCACCAACGATCGCGTCCTGTTATCAAACGCGATCGCGTGATCCGACGCAAGCAACCCGTAACCGTGCTTCAAGTTCCTGTAATACATGTTGTCGAATTTCCCAGGGGTAAAAACGTCATTAAACGCAGACATCTCTTCGTCCTTTGTGTAATTCGCGCAAAGCTTCCTCAGCTCCGCCGCGTATTTCGGATTCATCCCTTCCGGAGAACCGGACTGGTTTTCGCCGTCGAAGATTCGGCTCGCGAACTCTTTGCAGTGAGAGAAACCGATCGTGTGTGCTCCGACGAGAGCCACCATCTCTTGTACGGTCAAGTCACTGGACTCGAAGATCGAGATGATGTGATCCATGGTCATATTAGGCCGAGCTAGTTTTCTTTCGACGCGATTCATATCGGAGACGAGACTGTCTTTACGACCGAATTTGACATTGATTTTAGGACCTCCGACCATGGAGACGAGGCTGCGCGTAGCTCCGACGAGGATGTCGGAGCATGAAACGACGTTGGGGCATTTGAGCTCGACGGCGGTTTTGATCCGAGTGATTAGGTCGAATGCGTCTCCGGGGAGAGATCGGTTGATGTCGGCGTCGCGTTCGGAGGTTTTACGGGGAGTAGAAGCGACGAGAATCGAGGCGTCGCAGCCGTCGACCATACAGTCGTGGAAAAAGAGACGGAGTGTTCCGGCGGCTGTTGTTGGAGCAGCGATTTGTTTCTCGGTGACGATTTGGACTAGGGTTTGGTCGAATTCAGGGCATGTTTTGCTGTAATAATCAGGCGAGAGGTTGGCTTGGAGGAGAAATGGAAACGACAGGAGAATAAACAGACAACGTAACCCACAAGATTTCATCGATGAAGAGGGATTTTTTTTTTTTTTTTTTTTTTTTTAAATGTTTTCGTATTTTACCGCTGAATTCAAATTCTCTTCTTATTGGTTGATTTTCTCTTTTCTTATTTTTTATTTTTTATTTTGGTTGTGTGCGTGTGTTCTTTTTAGCTTAGTTTTGTTGATCTGTTAATTTTGAAACGGAGGTTTTTGTTTGTGATAATCCAAGGAAGAGAGAGTTTCAAGGAGAAACAGAAAAACGATATTTTACCAAATTGTAAAACCCTTTTTTAGTCTCCACAATTTTTAGCAAAATGAAGGAGAAATCTGTCTAAATGAAGCTCAAAACCAATATAAGAGAATTTTGTAATTCCTTTTTTTTTATATAAGAAAAGTAAATTTTTTATCATGAGCATTCCCGCGCTAGAAGACCAATGTTGCTATTCCTCTCTGGAAGTTAACGAGTGAGAAAGAACTCCAAACAAAACTTTTTGATTCATTCATTTATAAAACAAAAGCTAACTAGTCATCCTGCAACCATTTGGGTCAAATCCATTGACTTTGTCACAAAATGAACATAAAACTGATTCTTTCTTTCTTTATAAATAAAAACCATAGCTCAAATCAGACTAATACAGTTTTAAGATGGAGAGTAGAAACTCTCCAACGACTCTCATGTAAACCAAATAGATTTGTTGTTTCATCTTGATTCTTGAAGTTGTAATACCTATGGCTATCACACACACTATTTGATGACAGCTTCAATTTTGTAAGGCTCCTATCCACTCGTAGGAGATCAGTCAAGAACCATTGAATAGTTTGTCATTTTTCGTTTTCCAAATTTACACTAGAAGATCTTAAAGAAAAAACAAAGATATACTAATTTTCTTCGTTTCTTAGTAGTATTTTTTTATTTACACTTTTTCATTTAGCAAAGTTTAAGAGAGAATAATTCTCCAACTACATATAGTTAGGTGCCACCAACGCGAAACGTGAATAATGCGCGTTCAATTATATAAGCCATCAAAGAGCTTATAACTGAAAAAAACAAACAGAAAATCAAAAGCCTCTGCTTCATTTGAGCTACAATGGCGGAAACAGCGAACAAATGCAAAGGCCACGTCGTGATATTACCTTACCCAGTTCAAGGCCACCTTAACCCTATGGTTCAATTCGCTAAACGTCTCGTCTCCAAAGGCGTCAAAGTCACAATCGCCACCACTACCTACACCGCCTCCTCCATCTCCACTCCATTAGTCTCCGTCGAACCAATCTCCGACGGATTCGACTTCATCCCCATAGCTATTCCCGGTTTCAGCATCGACACCTACTCGGAATCCTTCAAGCTTCACGGCTCCGAAACCCTAACCCGCGTGATCGAGAAACTCAAATCCACCGATTCCCCAGTCGATTCCTTGGTCTACGACTCGTTTCTTCCGTGGGGACTCGACGTCGCCAGATCTAACTCGATCTCAGCTTCTGCTTTCTTCACCAACAACCTCACCGTCTGCTCTGTGCTCCGTAAATTCTCCACCGGAGGTTTTCCTCTCCCCGCAGATCCCGATTCGGCGCCGTTTTTAGTCCGTGGCTTGCCGACGCTGAGCTACGACGAGCTGCCTTCCTTCGTCGGACGCCACTGGCTGAGCCACGCGGAGCATGGGAAGGTTCTTCTGAATCAGTTCCCTAACCATGAAAACGCCGATTGGCTTTTCGTCAACGGCTTCCACGGCTTGGAAACACAAGTAAGAAGAGTCTAAATCATATACACTCGATTTCAAGATTTGATGTAGTTTCTCAATTTGGAACTGGAATTTGGCTGTGTTTGATATTAGGATTGTGGAATTGGAGAATCAGAGGCAATGAAGGCAACTTTGATCGGACCGATGATTCCTTCGGCATACCTCGACGAGCGGATAATAGACGATGAAGGCTATGGCTCGAGCTTAATGAAACCACTCTCAGAGGAATGTATGGAGTGGCTCGCCACTAAGCCAACACAGTCAGTAGCGTTTGTTTCGTTTGGTTCCTTTGGGATCCTCTTTGAGAAGCAGCTCGCTGAGATAGCAATTGCTCTGCAAGAATCGAACTTGAACTTCATTTGGGTGATCAAAGAAGCTCATATCACGAAATTGCCTGAAGGGTTTGTGGAATCGACCAAAGACAGAGCCTTGCTGGTTTCTTGGTGTAACCAGCTTGAGGTTTTAGCACATGAATCTATAGGTTGCTTTTTGACACACTGTGGTTGGAACTCGACTTTGGAAGGGTTGAGTTTGGGGGTTCCTATGGTCGGTGTGCCGCAGTGGAGTGATCAGATGTGTGATGCTAAGTTCGTGGAGGAAGTTTGGAAAGTTGGGTTTAGAGCGAAGGAGAAAGGTGGGGAAGGAGTTGTGAAGAGCGAGGAGGTGGTTAGGTGTTTGAAAGGAGTGATGGAAGGAGAGAGTAGTGTGAAGATTAGAGAGAGTTCTAAGAAGTGGAGAGATTTGGCTGTGAAGGCAATGAGGGAAGGAGGAAGCTCTGATCGGAGCATTAACGAGTTTGTGGAGAGTTTAGGGAAGGAAACATTGAGGTAATGATATTGGGATTTGTAAATCACGGAATGTAATTTTTGTGTTTTGTTGTTGTTTAAGAGCATTTCAGTAATGAAGAAACCAATTGTGAGTTTGATGTAGTATGTCAAATAAAACCACGCAATACATTAAAAACGTTGATAATGATAGACTTTTCTCTCTGTGCTCTACTACGTACACTTGATCCGTGATTTGGAGTGCACTCGCATTGACATGTGTCTATAGATTATAGACTATAGACTATAACCACATCTTCAAACTCCTATCTCAAACAAGCCTCTGATTATTGTTATCAATCATGAATGAATTCATTTGGATACTTGAAAGTTTTTTTCTTTTTTTGGGTGCTAAAGGTACTTAAAAATTAAAACATCCTCGATCGAAGAAAACCATAAAAAAGATTAGAGGTCCTGTACGTGGGCTAGTAATAATAACCAAACCGCAAGGCCTTTTTAATACAATAATATAAATAAAAAAGGTAAGAGACCTTGATAGCTGTTAGCTTAAAAGTCCCACATCGGAAAGCTGAGAGACTTTGATAGTGAGAAATGCAATATAAATGGACTTCACTCTTCACTGAATAGAAGCACGCAGCCATGTGGTGAACACATAGCGAACTATTCTTTCGCCTTTTACTAAAGAATACCGTGTGTTCTCCACGCTAAGTGGCATACGCCTATTTTTGGAGGGTTTCTGCTTTCGAGTGGACCCAGCATTTACTAGTAAAATTGTTATTTGTCGAAATTGAAACTAACTCATTTTACAAGTTCATTATCTTATAGTGCATTCGCTTTTTTTTTTTTTTTTTTTTTGAATGAACGCTTAAAGTTTAATTGATGTCATTTGTGTGGAAATCTTGGTTATCTTATCATTGTCAAAGATGTAAAGCATTTGCGGTCTTTCTGATTTGTAGATTGGCTGTTTAAAAATTTGTCAATTAGGATTCGTGGTAATGCCCAGAATTTCTAAGCGTTAAATACTTAGATTTGCCGGACGTAGTTTAGAAGTAGCAACGAAGAATGTGCTGGATTAGGTAATTATCTTTGGATGTTTAGTCTTTTGTGATTACTGTTTAGTGTTTAGTAACCTAACACAAATCTATTATAAATCTGCCCAGAAGATCACTTAAGCATAGTTCAGCTTCCTAACACCAATTTAGAGGAGCTTGTTTCCTTCGTATATGTTGTTGATTCTATGTATTGGAGGCAGTATCTCTGGGACGAGATACAAACTTTGGCCACGGATCCTATTGTCTCTTTTTGAACCACATGCAACATTGGGAGATTTCAACCAGACTAAACCCATCCGAAAATCCCATAATCATAAAGGGTGCTCAATTAAAGTCACATATATAGATTTTTGGGTATAATTTCTAGTTTGTCCTCAGTCCTCCTTACCTAGTTACGTAACACAAAACTATATCAATAAGTTAAGATATCTATAAAACTGTTTTAAACTCAATGCAATGGGTGAAGGAGGAAACTCTGAACTGGGCATTAACGAATTTTGTGAGGAGTTTTAGAAGAAACGTAGTGATGATGAAATTTGATTAAATTTTCCAAATAGCAGTATGTGCCTTTGTTTGTTTGTTGTTGTTTTAAGTTGTATTGAGATTATGATTCAATAAAACAGTTGTGATTGAATAACTTAGGTAAATACAGCCAACAGGCCCAGTGTTTACATACAGCCCACAAGTCTTTTAAAATCATTTCAGCATCCCACATCGGAAAGCTGAGAGAGCTTGGTAGCTGAAAATGTAGTATAAGTAGACTTCACTCTGCACTTAATAAAACACGCAGCCATGTGGTGAGCTCAAAGCGAACTATTCTTTCGCCTTTTACTAAAGAATACCGTGTGCTCTCCACGCTAAGTGGCATACGCCTATTTTTGGAGGGTTTCCGCTCAAGAGTGGACCCAGCATTAACCAGTCTCAATTTTTAAATATATATAGAAATTGTTTAACCTAAAATGGTTTTTCTCATAATACCAACTTAGCTTCCGAGTTCATGCAAGTTAATTGAGTTTTTTGTCCACATATAGCTAACTTTAATTTAAAGGACTGTTCGAGAGTTATCAATTTGGAATCTTAGGACTGTTCGAGGGTTTGGATACTGGAATTTGTCAGACGTGTAATTTACAAGTAGCAACGAAGATTATGCGGCTTAGCTTTGGAAGGGTTAGTCTTTGTCTCTTTGATATGATCACTGTTCAGAAAAGTAACACAAACCGTAAGCTTTGGTCCCTGGAAAAGTTAACTCTAACCATATTCCCTTATACTTATACAGTATATGCAGACTCTAAATCGGTACAAGGGTCGTCACAAGTATCGATCAATGAATTCTTCTCGGTCTATAAATCGCTCCAGCAGCTCTTTGTCTTTGAGAACCAAGCAATCCTCAGCTTTTCCAAACCAGTCATAACGATGGTTCGCCACATAGTCATACACCGAGTCTCTCAGAGGAGTGGGAACTATGGAGAAAGCGTTCAGTGCGGAGTATGGCAGAGGCAAGTACGATACCACTCGAAGTGCAGCTGCAGAATCAAAAGATACACAATTAAAAGATCAATCCATGGCTTTGTTCAAGAGATTTGGGTTTAAGGAAAACATGTTGATCATGAACTCCAATCATAAGAAGTCACTACGTAAGCACAAGGCAAGAACTCAAGAATATAACATCAAAGGACATAAGCAGTCTTTAAGCTTATTCATCCATTTCAACATCTTATACTTCACTCAACCGACTAAATCCATCTACAAGAACTAATCAGCTTGGCATACATAACTAGAGCGAGTTCATCTCGGTGCTTCTAGTGGAAAATTAGAAGTACATCAGAATTTGCAGTGTCACAGCTAATTCTTACGCAACTCTTTTTAACTGTGAGATTTCTCTAAGCAATTGTGCCAAAACAAGATTTACGTACCGGTTGATGCCTGATGGTATGACCCGAGACCTTCAACAAAGAGAAATCGCTTCTGAACATCTTCCTTAGTGACTCCACTCACTGTTAGATAGGGCTCAGCGGCTTTAGACTGAAGGCAACAAAACTTTATCTTTCTGTGCTTATCCGCTTTGATTATCCACTTCACACCTACATTGAACAATGTTATTCAGCTACAAACTAACAATTCGATTGAAGAAATACCCCAAAAAACAGAACAGAGTCGTGCTTAGAGAACTCAAGTTATCTACAACAATGATTCCAAACACATTTTCCCTTTTAGGGATCTCATTTTCGTTATCACTATCTCTGATTCAAGTCAATCAATGCGACAAGGACAACGAATTAACGAAGCTGCAAACTTTCTTTCTACTGAACCCAGATTTTCCCCAACATTATTCATTCCAGTTTCCAAGTTATCCAATGCGATTGCGAAGGAATAAAAAGACCTCCGAATCTGTTTTCCCCATTTTCGTAGAACAAAACTGGAAAATCGAATTATCCCAACCCAAAACAGCTATAACCGAATCATTTCATCAAAAGGAGACCAGATCAAAAGACAGAATCGATCAATAAACCTCTAAACGATACTTAACTTAAGAAAGCATTGTATTTATACCTCCATGGCAAAGATGACAGACTCCGTCGTACACGACGACTCGTGGCTGAAGTTGACCGGGGATCATCACCGGCGTCGCAGTCGGCGATTCAGTTGGGTCCGAGTACGCAATAGCCTCATCGGCGCCAATATCCGCCGCACCAGCCGTCGTAAGGGAAATAGCTCCGGAAGACAATCTCGGCGACGGAGTAGAGTAAGAAACCGATCGACGGTGGAGAGAACCTTCCAGGATAGACCTGGGTTTCAAAATCCGAAGCGTCCTCCTCAACATTCTAGAAATCCTCTTAGCATTTTTGTTCAAAAGAAGAAAAAAAAAAGTTTACAATTTCTCGGTAAAGAAACAATTACAGGCTTTCAACGAAGAACTGTGCTTTGCTTGAGCTCCAAGTCGGGGAGAAAGGTTCAAGAAAATATAAATGGGCTCATAATATCATACTATTGGGCCATATTGATGACAATCTAAGCCTGTTATTTTCTTTATTCTCATTTTCACTAGACGCTATTAAAAACAAATTACAGTAAAAAACTAAAGACAAATAATAAATTTGCAAGAAAAACTAAACCCAAAATTTGAGCATTAGACCCTGAGAATATGTATAAAGCCTTCACGCCACTTCAATTTCTCCTTCTGTATATATGCAGGATAAATTTTGGTTAGTTTTTTCTGTATCAGCTTTGATCTAATATAGAAAAATGCAGAGAAAAGGGAGACTAGGTTGTCTAACCGGAAAGACGAGCAGCCAAGTTTGCTTGTTCATCCGCAGCAGAGTTCAGATTCTACAATAGTAAGACATTTGCATTAGAAAAACGTTTGTAGTAATTTTGCTATCAAGCACAAGGCAGTGATATCATCTACTTACAGAGAGAGATGCACATAAAAACATACCCTTAGTACATGACTGATCTCGAAAGAGATACATTTGTCTCTCAGTTGTTTTGCTTCCCTGTGCAGATTCTTGAGTACCTCGCTGTTTACATTCCATTGACCTTTAAGCTGTTGTTCTCAGAAAGCATTGAGAAAGTCAGAAGAGAAAAGACTAAGTTACCTAATTGCACAAAGAAACATGAATTTCATTGACGAACCTGCATACAGATCAGCTTGGAGTCACCTTTCACTTTAATTTTCCTGTAACCTCTCTCAATAGCATGCTTCAATCCTAGGATTAATCCGTGATATTCTGCTGCATTGTTTGTGGCAATTCCCAAACCTTGACGCACTTTACAAATCTGTTTTTCAGAAAAATGATATTTAGATACAGAACTGGATCGTCTAATAACCGTGATTCAAAAGGATTCATACCAAGCTTCCGTCCTCAGTTTTCAGTACAGCTCCCGCGCCAGCGAGACCGGGATTTCCCTTTGATGCACCGTCAAACTCAATAATGCATGTTTCCTACCACAAGATGGGAAAGAGAGACAGACCAACTTGAGCTAAACATTCTGCATCCAGTCCATATGAATAAATGATGAATACAATCATAACCACAACTCACGTCTAATGTATCAGCAGATGGCTCCAGCTGATCGTGCTTTTCCAATGACGTGGACGCTGAAGGAATATCCTGAGAAAAATGAATACTCAAGCTCATAGCTTAAGTCGTTTTGTCTCATAAAATCACTTAATTTCAGCTATTTCTTCAAACCAAAACCTTTGTTCTTACAACTTACTTTTTCACTATCTTTAGTTATATCTTTTGACTTCATCTCTGAGGTATCCTTTTCTTTAGATACTTTGACTTTAGAAGAAGTTGGCTCCTAAAGGAGAAATATAAAGAGAGATAGTTAATAACCCCATTCAGTTCAAAATCCCACAAGACCAATCACGGCAGCTGCAGATATTCTACACAGAAAACATAATCAGAAAAAAAAAGAAGCGAAACACTGTGTGTGAAGACCACAATGTTATCTTACCTGGAAAAGACAAGGTGTGAGAGCGCCAAACATACCATCTTTTAAGTCTGAAGCTCCAAAGCTGTAAAGTGGGTTCTTAATCCCAACAGAAGAAAGATATGCCTCTGCGTCTTTAGACAACGAGTATCCCTTATAAACACTAACCGGAGGATCAAACACCTGCCAGTTCAAAAAGGAAGGCTATTTATATTCCCATCCTAAAGAAAGTATATACATACAAAAACAGATTGTAATGCAAAAGTGTATTCACCGATGATCCAACTTGAGCCTGACAATCATTCAAATCTTTATAAATCCCAATAACGTCACCCTTCCGAACAACAAAAAAGGCGTTTTTCTCTTTATCCGCAACAGAAACAGCAGTTGACATTTTTGGTTTAGCAGCCTTTGATCTCGAGGAATAACAGTGAACGCTAGACAGTCCAAGTGCACTCACACCTGCAGGCTTTAAACAGGATATTGAAAAGATGCATTGATTCCACGGATTTTGGTAGCTGACAAAGCTGGATCTCTTAAGCAGTCCCAGGGAGATGTATGAACGAGCATGAGAGAGGCAATTCATTACAATGTAGTTACCCCAACACTGAGATTTATGGAAAAAAACAAAAAGAACGCAACTTTAGTCAACTCCAGAGAGACAGATAGATAAGATTCAAAAACGCGAAATCCAAGTGATAAAAAATCAAAACTTTTGTTCACTATGAAATAAATTATAATCCTGATGATTCAACCGCTAGATATTCGTTGTTACTGGTAAAGTGGTAATATATCTACAATCGAGAATTTCTTAAACTGTGTATCTATAATTGAAGCGTTTATCTAAAAAAAAAAAATCTCCAGGACACTCGAGAGCTTCTGGCGCAAAAGGATACTCACGAATGCATCGAAATCAAACAGAGAAACACTAAGCTACTATATAGCAAGGTTTGAGCAAAAAACTAGTTCGAAGTGTCGAAATTAACATCTTACCAAGCACAAGGACGTGAATCTTGAGATAAATTGCTACGAAACCGGGTGCGAAATTGTCAGTGAGCTCTTTTTCGCAGTGGGGAAGAAGGAAGCCGAACTCAATGGGTTTAAGCCGGGTTTTGGTCTGCCTCAGGTGGTCTCAAGTTAGGGCGGTCGGTTCGGACATCAGATACGGTTCAAACTCTCAACCAAAATTTATTCGGTTCGACCAGACTTCGATAAATATTTTTTATAACGGCAATAAACAAAAGGTTTCGTGGTGTAGTTGGTTATCACGTCAGTCTAACACACTGAAGGTCTCCGGTTCGAACCCGGGCGAAGCCATTTAGTTATTTTTTATCTTATTATAACTGAAAAAGGCTTAGCGGACCAAGCTAGGGCCCAATAATCCCATAGAATACAAAGCCATATTAGCTCAAGCTACTTTAGTTCTGAACTTGTGTGATTTGTAAAGTTCCTTTTTTTTTTGTGGTTATTGATATCATTGTCAATGTCATCAAAAAGCCAGTACAAATGCAAAAATGCATCACGTGATAAATACTGATAAAGAAGTTAGTGATTGGAATTGAAACCCCTTTTTTTGTTTTGTTTGTTATTTTTCTCTTGTGTAGTTTTCAAGTTGCGACACTGCTCGTGAGTCACCAGCATCTCCAAGCCATCATCAACGTACATTAGAGCATGTCCAGCAGGGTTCATCAAAAGTTAATGACACAGATTTTAAAACGAAATTCAATAAAATAATAATTTTAAAGATAGAGGTTTATGGCACAAGTTCTTCTCGACGAACCTGATAAACCCAGGTTCATCCAAGTTCATCACACGTGGAACATCCTGATTGGTCCAAAAAAATAATTTTCAAATTAAAAAAATAAAAAAACAAAATCCAAAAAAAGTATTATTATATTCGGAAGAATTTCTGTTTTCAAAAGTTTACTAATGGACATGGTGTTACACTATTAACGTAAACGACAAGTCTAGGACCAAAACAAAAAAAATCTCTAACGAAAACAATAAAATAAAGAGTAAATAAAATAAATAAACAACATTGTGCTTAAATACTAATTAGATGCAATGCACCTTTGAATCAGAATCTCTCCTGACGTTAGTTAGTTTGGTCACTAATCTAGACCCATGTTTCTAAAGCCTCTCATCATCTTCTTACATGATTCATGTCTTGCCCTCATCTCTTTACTGGTAATTAAGCCATCATCCTCTCTATCATGCACTCCTCTGTTTCTTTGCTTTGAAAGTTATTTTCTTTATTCATTTGTTTTGTCTATCTATATATGCATGAGAAGTTCCATGGACGGAATTCTGAAGATGCAGCTGGAGTTCCCAAGAGGATTGAAGCATCATCCATAATTAATGGTGTGAGGATAAGCATCGACACGAGCTGGGGGAGACAATTGAGGAGCTTACTTATAGTTCCAATATTCAAGTGTTTGGTGGCTCTCTGTTTGATTCTCTCCCTCTTGGTTTTCATAGAGGGTATTTACATGAACCTTGTAGTACTCTACGTCAAGTTGTTTAATCGAAAACCCGAAAAAGTCTACAAATGGGAGCCAATGCTGGAAGACATTGAGCTTGGACATGAAACCTACCCGATGGTCCTCGTACAAATCCCAATGTACAACGAAAAAGAGGTATATCTACGAGCACTTTATATTCTAAAATAGACATGATAAGATTAATTTCAAAACTAGTTGGATAATTAATATAACGATTCTTTTTTTTTTTTACGATTAGGTTGTACTTAATGATGTGAGATTCCTAATACACTAACGAGTAACGACATGTTCTTAACCCACAGGTACTTCAATTATCTATAGGTGCTGCATGTAGACTAATATGGCCATTGGACCGTCTAACTGTTCAAGTTTTAGATGATTCCACTGATGAAACCATCAAGGTCACTTGCTAACCAAAATTCTTTATATTTATTTATATATTGGACACATATATGTGTCTTCTAAGTTGTAACTTAACTACTATAAATTAAATATCTGTATTGTAGGAGCTGGTGAACGCGGAGTGTGCAAAATGGGAAAGCAAAGGTATAAACATAAAATGTGAGAGGAGAGACAATAGAAATGGGTACAAAGCCGGAGCTCTAAAACAAGGCATGAAGCACAGCTACGTGAAGCTTTGCAACTACGTAGCCATCTTCGACGCTGACTTTCAACCGGAGCCTGATTACCTTCAACGTTCTGTCCCCTTCCTTGTTCATAACCCCGAGGTTGCTCTCGTTCAAGCCCGATGGAGATTCAGTACGTAGACTATATATGGTACCAAATTTAAAATACCTAAAACAATTATTAATAATTTAAATAATTCTTAATTCGATAATTCAAAAACAATTTTCTAATTAATCTTTTTTTTTTCTTATCTCAACATATTT
Organism: Eutrema salsugineum; assembly: GCF_000478725.1. Classification (NCBI taxonomy): domain Eukaryota; kingdom Viridiplantae; phylum Streptophyta; class Magnoliopsida; order Brassicales; family Brassicaceae; genus Eutrema; species Eutrema salsugineum. The sequence continues at coordinate 6,892,827 of NW_006256612.1, forward strand.
GAAGTGTGTAGTAACTTATATCTTTTGTATGTTATGTACATTAGGTCCTTTTTTTGACATCATATTTTCGGTCCTTTATATGTTTAAGTGTAAGAATCCTAAACAAAAGTCTACTTTCACGTTGAGTGATTAATTCTGTGTGTGGGGTTCATCGATCGCAGTGAACGCAAACAAGTGCTTGATGACAAGGATGCAAGAGATGTCCCTCAACTACCACTTTATGGCAGAGCAAGAATCTGGATTCATTAGACATGCCTTCTTTAGCTTCAATGGTGCATTTTCCCTATCAACACATTTAAATATTATTTCATGTTTAATTTCTCCATCTTTATTAAATATATACACAAAATTGGTATCTCTTTCAGGAACAGCGGGTGTATGGAGAATGGCTGCGATGGAAGAAGCTGGAGGATGGAATGACCGAACCACCGTAGAGGACATGGACTTGGCTGTTCGTGCCAGTCTTCTCGGCTGGAAATTTGTCTTCTTTAATAACCTCGCGGTATTCGATTCTGTCCCTAACCATTATAATTTGTAATATAATATAAACCTAATTACCTCGCATCATCAATGAATCACAAACCTTATCGCATCTTAACTTTACTCATTAAAATGAATAGCTAGTACCCATTAAGTTACACTCTCGTCTTGATGTGCAATGATATCTATATAGAATTATTGATGTACACACATGTTGTCTATCAAAGTAATTATCATTACATTATGTATGTATGCACACTGAGTTTGTAGGTGAAAAGCGAGCTACCAAGCAAATTTAAGGCCTTTAGATTCCAGCAACATCGATGGTCTTGTGGTCCAGCCAATCTCTTCAGGAAAATGATTGTGGAGATTATTCGCAATAAGGTCCTTTTCCCAATCTTATTGATTTCATCGTGACAAACACACACGTGCCCACTATTTTTTGTCTCACGTTCCTCAACTACTTTGTTTTCTTTTGTCCATCATGTTACTACGAGAGACAAATAGGCCATGTGATGTGAGGCTGACGTACATTTTTCTATTTTATTGATTGGCCCTCTCGATATGTGGATTGGTTTTTTTTCCTTTTTAATTAAAATTAAGTGATTCTGATGCTAAACTCAATTTGCTAATCTGATGGGTTAGGAGATCGGTTTGGTTGAATCTAATGTTATTTGGTTAGGGTGAGTTAAACCAAGTCATATCAAACATTGATTATTTTCATTTGTTATATAAACAAATAAACTACAAGAGTAGACATCTAACCTTAAGCAACAAATCTATATGTAATAATGGGCAGAGAGTGACGATTTGGAAGAGGTTGTATCTGATCTACAGCTTCTTTTTCTTACGGAAGATTATAGTCCACTCCTTCACTTTCTTCTTCTATTGCGTTATTCTTCCTACGAGCGTCTTCTTCCCCGAAGTCAACATTCCAGCTTGGTCAACTTTCTACATTCCCTCTATCATCACTCTATTCATCGTCATTGCAACACCAAGGTTGGCAATACACTTTCTAATTCATTTTGATCGTTATATATATATATATATATATTACGTACCTAGTTGTATCCTTTACTATATATGAATTATCCGGTTTAATTTGTAGATCATTCTACCTCGTGATATTTTGGATCTTGTTTGAAAACGTAATGTCTATGCACCGGACAAAGGGAACTTTCATCGGCATACTTGAAGGAGGAAGAGTGAACGAGTGGGTTGTCACTGAAAAATTTGGAGATGCTCTCAAGACTAAGTTACTCCCTCAAGTTGGAAAATCTCGAATTGGGTGTTTCGAAAGGTAACTAATCAAAAGCAATTCAGATGTTTTAGTAATGCTGCATTACTAATGCACTAGACATATATGATATAATTGATACAAATGGGTAAAAAGAAAGTTTGTTTGGTTGGCAGAGTAAACTCGAAGGAGATGATGATGGGGATATACATATTGTGTTGTGCCTGCTATGGACTTGCCTATGGGAACACATTGTTATATATCTATCTATTCATGCAAGCGGCTGCTTTTCTCGTCTCTGGAGTTGGCTTTGTCGGAACTTAAAATATTGTTTTGGTTCATAATCAAGAAAGTAGTTGATGGATTAGCCATTCTCAAGTCACTTGAAAATATCCTGAAAGAATAAATTATTTTCGAATAAAATGATCAGACATTTATCACTTAAAGACTAAACCTATATAAAATGTAAAACTAATATGCTCTCACCCATCAATCCAATCCCATTCAATACCAATCACACAAATATGCATCGAAAAAGAAATTATCATGGCTATAAATTAGCGGAAGGCCTGGTAAAAAAGAGGACAAGAAGTCACTGTTCTTGTCAATAACAGGGTGAAATAAATCTCTAATCTGCTTATAAAGAAAAGCAGATTCTAAGTAAAGACAACAACAAGCGAAAGCGATGAACATGCCCACTTCTCGCTGGTCGATCAGATTTCTAGACGCTTTTTCGGGTTAGAGTTAACATGACCCTTTTTCGCGATCTAGCTGACCGACTATTTTCACTGGCCTCATGTGCCAAAGAGTTGCAACCTTCGTCTCTCCAGCTCAAGCTGTGATGAGGGTTAAAATGCATTTAATATCACACACACACATGGAGGGTTTTGATTAACATTAAACATTGAAATGTAAGTGACGCTTACCACTTTCTTGACTCGGTTGTTGGCAGCATCAGTTCCTCCAAAGACACAATCGGAAAGATACGGGCTACGAACTCGTACTTCTTTCATCACCAAAATGTCTGAGTTTTCCCATTGTACAGGAAGCCTTCAAAACAAAAAGAAAAAAAAAATCACACATGTGATTCATTTGAAAGAGAAAAAGCATTTCTCGGCTACTGTTCCAACTGATATTAGAAACTAAGAAATATGTAGTCTACAACTATGTTGAATTCTGCAAACAGACACAAATACAATTCGAGAGCAGCAAAAAGTACATTACTTTCCTTCGTTAATTTGATTCAAACACCATATTATCCTATTTTTCTTTCAGCAATGCAATCAAAACTGGCGAAACAGAAGAGTACACTACAAAGAACTTCGGTTTCAATCCTACAACCAGAAACAAATGATAATCAAACAGTAAAGCTCAGGGGTGCAAAAGACAAACTTTGCATATATATAGTCTCAAAGCGAGCATCAACAGGGAATCTAGAGCAATACAACACCAATTTAACTTGGCAATAACAAACGCAGAAGCTCAAGCAGATTCACTTAGTTCTTAAATCTACGCAACGGTCTGGTCCCATCTCTACCATAGCTGTCAGCAACAAACACACAGAAAACAATTTGCAAAAAGAAGCAGACTTTGTATTAACAGTCACAGCCACAGTAAAGTTATAACCAACTCCAAGCTGTTTTTTTCTTCACAAGAGAAGAGACAACCGTTTAAACCATAGCAAAATCTATGCTTTTACACAGAAACTACTTAATTTTCATAAATGTTTCCAAATTTTATAAATAGGTGGCAAAGATCCTTACGTCTTAGACAATGCGTCGAAGATGCTCTGCGCCTCTGCGGTAACACCAACTCCCATTCTCTCAGCTTCAGCTTCCGCTTGCCTGCTCAATACGTTTTTCACCAGTAAGCTTAACCAAAATAAGAAGAATTTTTTACATTCAAAGGGTTCAACAACAGTAATTCACCTGATCGCAAGTGCCTCTTTAGCTCGGAGTCCGTCGATATTAACCGAACACTTGTCTGAAACAAGCGGATCTTCAGTTTTACCCAAAAAAGAAAGCCCGGTTATGAAATTCGCATTCACCATCCTAGTATTCTTCGAATGCCCAGCTCTAGGTTTCGAACCCTCTTGTAAAAAACCAATCACTCGTCAAGGAGACCACAAATTCAGCTCACGATTCCCCAAAAAAATTTAAAAATTCACTAAATCTACAATGAAAAATCTTAAATTTTTCCTGGAGATGAAATCAATAAATAGAAGAAAAACAAACATGGAGCTATGATTGAAGGATATCAAAAAAGACGAAGTTGTAAATGGGATCGTAAGCCATGACGATCCCTCGGAACTCATCTCCGGTGATCACCTTGACCGAATAAATATTCCCCACCGCGAATTTCTCTCCTTCTCCGATGTCGTTGGCCACCGATGCTCCTGCTGGATCCATGGCGGCCGCCTTCCTCGCAGCTCCTCCACCGGTTTCTGAATCGCGCGTTCTGAAACGCCGATGCACGGAAAACATTAAATATACATACCCGGTATGGGCCTAAAGCCCAAATATTTAATGGGCTTATATTATATTTTAAAAAAACGAAGCGTTTTCACGATTAGTAGATGACGAGATGTCATCAAAATTTGTCAGTTATTTTATCCATTATTTTTTCGTTAGAACGATTAGCAAGTAGCAACTACTGATAAAAAACAGCCACACCAAATCAGAGAGAGAGAGAGAGTCGAAGTTTGTTCTCTCGTGTGTCAATGGCGGCCGTAAGCATCGCACTTGCATTCTCTGTTGATTCTCTTAAGCAGAGCCGATCCACGAATTATGGTCTCTCATCTAGATATCCTTTACTATATTCGTGTAGATCTCACCGCGCCAGTCTCCGATTCGCTTTCCCTCCTTCTTCGCATTCTCCTTCGGTTTCGACAGCCATAGAAACAGGGGAGGAAGCTAAGAAATCGACAGGAAGCTACGATTTTCTCGAGGAATCGTTCCGCACGGGGAGATTTTTGAGCAACGCAGAGCTCGAGAAGCTCAAAGCTCTTGAAGGGTTTGCGTATTTTCAGGAGCTGGAATCCGGGTCGATGTGGGTTCGTGTTATGAGAGCTGGAGAGATGGACTCGACGGTGAATCTATTGGCTGAGTCATTCGGCGAGTCGATGCTGTTGCCTTCTGGTTATCAGTCTGTGTTACGGTTCTTGGTGAAGCAGTATCTGATTGAGAGGAGGGAAGTGCTGCCACACGCAGTAACCTTAGTTGGGTTCTACAGGAAGAAATCGGATTCTTGCAGTGATGGAGAGGAGGCTGAGATGGCTGGGACCGTAGAGGTTTGCTTAGATAAACGCGGCGCTAATGCTTCGCCTCCTTCTCCGACTCCTCCAAAAGAATCACCTTATGTCTGCAACATGACTGTGAAAGAGGACCTTAGAAGGTATTTGGAATGTTTGAATCAATTCTTTCTAAGAAGCTTTCTCTGTGTTATTCTGGTTGATTTCGTTTATAAGAAAGTGTGTGTTGTGTTTGTGTTGGTATGATTATTGATTAGGAGGGGAATTGGGTGGCATTTATTGAAGGCGAGTGAAGAACTGATATCTCAGCTTAGTCCGTCGAAAGATGTCTACTTGCATTGCAGGATGGTCGATGAGGCTCCATTCAGTATGTACAAGAAAGCAGGATACGAGGTTGTTAAGACGGATACAATTTTGGTACTTTTGATGTTACAACGGCGTAAGCATTTGATGCGCAAGAAGCTTCCACCTTGCATTAGCCCGTCAGATATTGTGGGGTCTGATAATGAGCTGACCTCCTCTGCCAATGTGTGAACACGGGTACAGTGTCTACATCAGTCTACCAATTAGCTTCAAACTGCTTGTGACTGGCTCCATCATGCAGGAGTTAACATGTGACTTGACCAAGACCATGGGTTGATACCGACCGTTTTTCCGCTGTTGATGTTCCAGTTTCTTGCTTCAACTTGCTGTTTATATGATCTTAGTAGAGGTATGTCACTCACTCTTACCTTAGTCAGACGTAGCTATACCTGTGATTTCTTCTTCCTGTATTGGCAGTGATTGACTTTCTTGTTTTATATATGTGCGATTTAAATTTTAAGCATAAGGTGAAAAGAGGAAACAGAAAATGCTTCACCCCTGAATATATATAAACTCATTCCTATCAAGCAAAACATTAATGACAAATACAGAGATGTAAATTGTTTGACCCGATTTACTTGTTAACTTTATAGTATATACGTCCATATAATGCCTCGTTCGATAAGTTTAGCAGCTGGAAATTGAACTTAAATTTTCCCGTACTCTTAAATATTATCTTTATCAACTCTCAGTAGTAGCCTCTCATTTTTGGAAAAATGACATAATCCATATTACTGCTTTCAAAGAATTCGATGTCTAGAGCCTTCTGAATGTAGGGATCGTCCCACCCAAACCACCCTTCGAGTTTGTGTAGATAATTAGTTGCAGTTCCTTAACACAGTTCGTCACCGAAGGTCGCTCGGTGCTCTCTATACGGATGCACCGTGATGCCAGATCAGCAAACATGGCTATAGCTTCCATGCTGTATGAATTACGAGACAGTTCTGGATCTATAACCTTACGCAATTTCTTTCTATCATTCAGTATATTCCTAACCTGAAACATAAAGACCAATCAGCAGTTTATTCCTAGGCTAAGTTTCCTCTTTTCTGTATGCCAATCTTAAAACCTAGGAGGGCCATTTTACCTGTAGCACCAGGTTCTGTTCATTTGGGCCTTGCGTTAAGTCAACAGCTCTTCTTCCTGTAAGTAGTTCTAGCAGCACAACCCCAAATGCATAGATGTCGCTTTGTAGAGTAAGTTTACCTGTCTGCCACAGCACAAATGGAAAAAAAGTTATGCTAAAAACTGTCCTTCCTTGCTTATGACTTCTTAAACTTGATTGTGATTTCAAGTTCTTTTTCCAAGCCATTTCATGTCACTGTTAGTGAGTACTTTACTTAGTTATCTAACGTCTAGTATACCCTTTGGCTTCGTAATGTTATTTATAGGTAGAGAATCATGTGAAGACATTAGTAAGAGTTTTTACCGATGTATATTCTGGATCAAAATAGCCGAAAGTTCCGAGAACTCTTGCTGTCACACAAGTGTCTTTTCCTTCTGGCATCAACTTTGCCAGTCCAAAGTCGGATATCTGCAAGGATTACACTCACGTCTTAGTTTAAGTAAATGCTTTGAAGTATTGGCTGGTTAAACCATCAACTTTAAGCTATATACCTTTGCGTTATAGTTGGAGTCTAGTAGAACATTGGTGGATTTGAAATCTCTGTGAACAATTGGAATGCCAACACCAGAACTTGAATGGAGATACGCGAGTCCTTTTGCTGCCCCAAGTGCAATTCTGAGCCTTACTGGCCAGCTTATCTTTGCTTCTTTGATTCCTGTGACAAAAACTCTGTTAAGTGGCCAATTGACTTTGGTGGACTTGACTCTTGTTTCGTTGACTTACCATTCAAATGATCTTGCAGGTTCCCGTTTTGCATATATTCATATACCAAGAATCGGTGTTTTCCATCTGCACAGTAGCCAATCAAAGATACCAGATTTGGATGGTCGAGCCTGCTCAGAATGTCCACCTCCACACGAAATTCTCTTTCTCCGTCAGCCTTTTTAAACGGAGGTAAATCCATCTTCTTGATCGCAACAACCTTCGAATAGCAAGGGATCAATATAATATGTATGCTCTTTAAAATGTTTCTTACATTACAAAAGCCTGTAAAATCACATAATAAATAAAGCAATATAGTTCCCACCTCTCCTGTTTTTAGAGTGCCTTTGTAAACTCGGCCAAAGCCTCCTTTACCGAGCAAATTCTCATCACTGAAGGAACTTGTGGCCTCTTCCATTTCCTTGAGGGTATAAACTGATGACCCGTATCTTCGTTTCCTTGGCTGAGACGCCTGATCTTCGATTTGCCAACACTCCGCTGTTCTATAGATCCCTGAGAAGAAGGTTAGTTTCACACAGATGTATTTCAGTCTCACCTGAACACTTTTAATCAGTAATAGTCATGTCGAATAACAAAAAAAGCTAACATACGTTTATGCCATCTGGCGAAGATGATGGAGAAAAGGAACGTACATGTATCCGTATCACAGGATTTGCTTCTCCTTCTCTTGTTCCAAGCCGAAACAAGAGGAAAATGCATAGCTTTAGCTTGTCTTTACGCCTCGTAGGTGCAAGAGACCATTCCAGAGCCAAGAGAAGAAGAAGCCTCTGATGAATATCCTTCCTAGTTAGATTCTTCCAAAGAAACAGAGAAAGTTGCTGTGCTTGAAGATGAGAGATATATAGAGGAGTGTATCAAGCCTCTCTTGTTCTTTAAAAACTTTCAAGTTATAAATTGATCTTTAAGGATTAGATTTCTGAAATACTCGACAGCAGTATTTCAACTACCGAAGTTCTAGAGAGAGAGAGAAAGAGACTGTAGAGCTGAAGAATACGTAAGATTACATGTACGTGAAGCAAAAGAAAATAAGAGTATCTTGAAAAAGACTTGAAACTTCGATTCTGTTTCTTAAAGTCTTAAGGTTTAATTCTCCGTTCTGAATTTATCTGCTTCTACCAGTAGATATGTTACGTACCGAGAGAGAGAGAGAGACAGAGAGATGGGAAGGTGCTTTCACAAGTGTTTCCTTCACCTTTTTGTTTCAATTTGTTTTTTACTATACGTATATCTTATTATAATGTTGTTTTCACTTGTCCGTTGAGAGATAGGGATGCATATAAAGTAGAGTTGTAGAAGAGGACCTAAAATGTTCGTAAAAGCAATCTTAGCTTGATAATTAGCTTGTCAAATCCTAGGATACTGTAACTTTAACGTATCCAGTTATATAAATCAAAATATGGGTTCAGGTGAACTTTTGCTTCAAATAGAAATGATGAGTTGATGACTCATTTTTAGAACCTTGTTTGTCGTTTGTATCTTAGGATTGCAGAGTGCTTGACGTTTAATGTATCTAAGAGAACAATACATGCTGTTTTCTTCTAATGGGTGGTTGTGGGTCCATATAATTTATATAGGAATGACTTTTGTTGAAATTGTTTTGGGCCTTCTGGCTTATAATGTGCCTAACTTCCTAACCTAATCATGCCAACAACATTATTCTAAAAGTCAATCAAACTTCATATCTTCTTCAGTAAAAAGTGTTGTTACTCTAGTAAAAAAGAAGAAATTGCATCAAGAATGCTATAGATTCAAGTAGTTGCCTGATGTGAGCATTTACTGAAATATATCGTAAAGTATCTATTATTCAAAAGAATCAAAACCATTTGAATTTCATCGTGATCACATAGTTGGTCCACATAGTTATTCTGTTTTTTAAAGAGGTAATAAATGAGAACCAATTATTTTAAATGTGTTACAGTTCACTAACCTTTGTTTTAACTAAATAAAAGAACGTTAGATTCAATGGCCATCCCACACAAACGAAGCCATACCATACTACGTACCCGAAACAGATTTTTTTGGTAGAATTAACCTTCAGATACTGAACCAGTTTCACATTAGTTATCCAGATGTTGCATCAACTGATTCAACAAATGAAACTGCAGAAATGTAGGTATTTCAAAAGATATTGGTTCGCCAAATTTTAACAATATAAATTAATTTTTACCGAATTGTTAGACCTATATATATAAGGATCTAGAACAAATAAGGTAGATGTACGTATAATACAAAATAAATAAGGGAGATGAATTTTGGTACGCACACTAATTTATTCATCCACCGACATGATTGGGTGAGGTAGCAGTGTATAACGCAAATGCATAAGGTTTTGGTTAAATTTAAACGGACCCCATAGGATGAAAAGTTAGTTGGAAGGGTTGCTCCAAATAGTTAATGCAATTACCATATCATCATCACTTGGGCTTCTAAAACTTCTCTATAAATAGAAACTTTCATTGGCAAGCTTATTATCATAAACATAATTCATTCAAGTCACTAAACAATAATCAATTTTTTTTTTTTTTTTTAGAAAATGGCCTTGACTGGTGTTCTTCATGTGGAGGTTGAGGTTAAGTCTCCGGCGGAAAAGTTTTGGCTAGCCCTCGGCGACGGCGTCAAACTCTTTCCCAAAGAGTTCCCTAAGGACTACAAAACCATCCAAGTCCTTGCCGGCGATGGCAACGCTCCTGGCTCCATTCGCCTCATTACCTACGGAGAAGGTAATTTGTTACCTTTTATATGTATCATTTACGTCTCTCATTATGTCCTCATTGATTAGGTTTCACTCTCTCACCATATATTTATTTACAGTCTGTTCACTGTTTCTATGCTCTTAACCATGTAAAGGATCTCCATTGGTGAAAATATCTGCCGAGAAGATCGAAACGGTGGATTTGGAGAGGAAAAGCATAACGTATAGCATCATCGGTGGCGAAATGTTGGAATACTACAAAACATTCAAAGGAACTATCACCGTTACGCCTAAGGACGGTGGCAGCATTTTGAAATGGTCCGGTGAGTTTGAGAAGACTGGCCATGAGATCGCCGACCCACACGTCATCAAGGACTTTGCTGTCAAGAACTTCAAAGAGATCGATGAGTATCTCCTTAAACAATCTACCGTATAAAACTAGAATGTTCTATATGTATAAGAAGGTTCCTATATATCATCTATAGAGTTTTATCATATTAAGAAGTTAAATAAAGTGGAACCTCCTTATGAATTATCTACACGTTAGCGACTCAGCATTTGTCCTTTTGTTCTTTGTCCCGAGAGCCAGAAATTATGATACAACACGATATGCACTAGATATTAAAAGCTCTCATATAGTACAAATGTTAAGAATGATCATTAACTAATAGAGGCCATAAATTAAACACTTAAAAAAAAAAAAAAACATGAGTTCACAATCGATAAGGAGAAATCAAGGTTGGGGTATACACAGTTGTTCTCAGATAATCTAAGAAATCGCCATTCGAACGAGATCTCCCGCTTCTTCTAAAGTATGCGGCCGCTAGACCAAGCTTCCAAAATCTTTGGTCTAAACAACCAATATTTGAAATATTGAAGGTATATATTTTCTCCCATTTTTCATAAGGATCTTCTTGTTGGAGACTCCAAACATCCAAATCGGAGCATTGTAGGACGTCTGATAGACACAAACGGTCATTCAAACTCCACATTCGCATACCACGAGAGTATTTGGTGTACCAATTTGGTAATGATACTAATCGAAATTTTTCAGTGTGAAGATCCATTGCTACTAGTCTTGTAGGTGTATCCCCGATCAACCAGAAAAGTGACCCGTTTACATACACTGATGTTAGCTCATCGGGAATATGATAGAAAAAAACAGGGAATACACCAGCGTTCCGTTGCTCTCCGCTATTGAGGCTTAGTACCGTGATCCTCACACTTGCATTAACAAGAATAGGCTTGTACAAATACATCAAGATCACTTTGTATGATCCTGTGATGATGTCTTTCCCAAATCCAACGGAAATTGGAAAACTACTCACTGGACCTACAAAGATACGTGCAAACAATTTTTATATATTGGAGGAAAATGAAATGTGATTAGAAACAACATTATGATATATATTATCATTCTAACCCAATTGTAAAACTCTGCGGTAGTGGTGTACTTAATGACTAATAAAGCTATATTTCATGTATGTTTTGATGCAATCAAAGCTAAGACAATCAAACTCGTTCGCGTTTATTACATTTATTTTCTATTATAACATATTACATATACTAGTATGTATTAGTACCATTTCACAGTTATTTTTAATAATTATGGAGAAAATAATTATTGTTACACCCAAATCTATAAGAAATTATTGATCAAGAAGAACCTACGTACCTCGTTGATTTTCGGTCTTCTTTAACGACGCCAGAGAAAGCGTCCGCTGCTCCATCGTCTTTGGGTTGATTAGGTAAATGTACTTAAAACCGTCATATCTAAAAGTATTACCGTAAAAGTTCATATCGCGAATAAGAGCGTAAAAGCTAATTAAGACCAATCCGTCGCAAGATCCCCAGACTAGAATAACGTTCCTTTGAGATTCTTCGATTGAATAATCAGAAATAGTGCAAGAACGTGATAAAGAAGGACGTATTTGTCCGTTGTTGTCATGATCTCGAGAAAAGGTCTCTAAAAGCAAAGTTATAGCGTTTGAATCTTCCTCAACCTTTGATGGCAGTTGATCAACAACAAGGAATTTTAAGGCTGATTGAATCTCAATCGACGCCCACGCCCTCCAATGTTTTGACACGGATTTGAATCTATCGAGTGATTTTGCAGGAAGGAACTTGAGAATCTCTCTTACTAAATCGTCCGATGTTATGATAGTCATAGGATTTTGTGTCTTTGTTTTGTTTTTGTCTTCTTCCATTTTCCTATCAACCATAATCTAATTTTTTTCTTATAAATTATGTTTTAGCTTTTAGGATATATATATATTTTAAAAGCTAAAACACAATAAGAAAAAAATCTGTAAAAGAATGTAACCATATCATGACAAGTTAATATTTAAAGATTTTACATACTTTTTAGTTTAAAACAGCAAAAGAATCTCTAGTACTGTATGTAATATAAAAAATATATAGTAAAGATCTTAATATAAATTGTGATCTACTAACTACTATGCCTCTAGATAATAAGAAGTACTAATCACTTTTAGGTAATCCTATCAAATTGTAATCAGTATTCATTTATTATTTGGAAACAGATAAAATTTTAAATTAATATTATATAAAACTTTAAGATTTCTTGGTATAAACTATTTTATTATCATAAATCTAATGGAATATTCAAACTAAATAACTAATGATAAGATTAAACAAATTTATTTTAATTGTCTAAGAATAAGTTTAGAAATGTGATACAATTCTCGAGTTTGTGTATTCTTGAAGGTTTGAAAAAACTAGAAAATTATGCCAGTAGAGTTGCTTAACTATGCTAGATATTTGAAATATCCCCAAAAATCTTGTTATATTATATTAATATTTTCTGGAAAAATATATGGTTTAATGAGTTTTTGCTTAAATTTGTTTTTTTTTAACATATAACAGATTTAAAACTATTCTTATAATTTTGATTTATGTTACATGGGAGTTTGATCTCTTTTGAATTTGAATACGTACAACTTCGAAGGTTAAGCTCTAAAAAAATGTAAAACACACAACATTGGACTCAAACTCATTACTTACGGATATATAGGGGAATCTATATATGTTAGAGGTGCCAACCCACTAAACCAGGTTATTGATTTGTCATACACTATAATTAGTGATATAATTGAGTGACGATAATGGCTGTAAATAAAAAGATGATAATTAGTTGACGGTCCGGTTCAAGGTTTAGCTAGAGCAAATCGCCTCAAAATTTTTGGTCCGGATCATGATCCGACCCAAAGGATATCGGGCAGAACTGGATGGAGTACTAATAGTTTTTTTTTTTTTTTGAATAAAATATTAAATTATATTCAAAAGAAAAAAGACTTCTTTACAACTTTTCCAGAAAAAAGAGTTCAAAAAGAAAACTTGATTTCCATTTTTTTTTTTTCACTCGTTTAAACGGTTCTAGTAGAGAACCAAATTTGTAGGCCGTCTTCGTAGTGCAAGCTTCCCGCCATCCTTATTGAGCAAAGCTGGTTTCTAACATTTTTATCAATCATCTTCACTAGACTTCCGGTCGGTAATAATTCTCCTCCATGCCGTCGACTGTTCCTTTCTCTCCAAATGGAGTGAATTGCGGTTTGAAAAGAATATCTGAGGAGGACCAGAGTGGTCCTGTCTGCAGTAGTCTGTGTGATCTGATCCAGCACTTGATTCCATTGCAGTGTAAATCTGTCTTTCAACAGGCCCTGCGTTAGCTTCCTCCACACTACCTTCGTATAAGTGCAGGTGAAGAAAAGATGGTCTCTTGTCTCCACTTGGTCACCGCAGAAGACACAGCGGGCATCTACATTCTGGCTCCAATTCATCATTCTGTCTCCCGTGGTCAAGCGATTTTTGATGGCCAACCATGTCAAAAACGAGTACTTTGGAGTCGCATGGGAGAACCATACTCCCTTATGCCACATCACTTTAGCCCTCGCTTTCCTGATCTGGTCCCCTGTATCTTTGGCGCTGAAATTTCGTTGGTAATGACCATTTTTCCTTCTCCATTCAGGCTCATCAGGCGAGTGAGTATTACGCTGAGTTCTCATATAAACGATCTCTTCCTCAATTCCCTGTAATTGAGTTTGACGGTATCTTCTTCTCCTTGGCCTATCCATAACCATCGCAAGAGTCATGTGCTGCGAAATTCCCATATCAACAAAACCTCTTTCACCCAGTAAATCAATCAAACAGCCTTTGTTACTCCAGGAGTCATACCAGAAAGATATACGTTCTCCATTACCAATCTTCATGCGATACAAGGTCTTCGCCATGTCCCTGTATTTAAGAAGTTTCTTCCACATCCATGAACCCATAGTGGTGGTGTCTTTGACTGCCCAGAAGGAGCCCTCTTTAATGAGTTGCATTTTTACCCACTGTACCCACAGTGAGTTTTGCGACATAATCCTCCAAATGAGTTTAAGGCAGCAGGTTTTATTTGCTATCTCCACTGACCGCAGACCCAAACCACCCTCATCTTTTGGTATACAGACATCTTTCCAGGCCACCTTTGCTTTTTTTGTGTTCAGTGCAGGTCCTGACCATAAAAAAGCAGAGCAAAGCTTATCTATTTCTCGAATACAGGCTTTTGGCAGTCTGAATGCTGCAATCCAGAAATTGACAATGCTGAAAATCACTGAATTGAGGAGTTGCAGTCTCCCTGCAAATGACAATGCCCTGACTGTCCAAGATGTGATTCGATTTCTTATATTCTCAATGAGAGGAAGGTAATCTGCTGCTCTCATTCTTCTAGTCAACAGAGGAAGTCCCAAGTATCCCCTTGGTTGAAAGGAAATTCCCGAATCTGATTCTGACGAGTCTCTGAGATACCAGCCATGAAAATAGTGGATTTCTCTAGACTGATTTTAAGACCTGATCCCTTTGCAAATCGATCAAATACCTGCAAAATACCCTCAATCGAGCGCTTTTAGTACTTGATAATGAGTACTAATAGTTTATAACTCGCATACCAATATCATAAGCCATCAAGAAAATAACATAGTTAAAATAAAAACTAACAACAAAATGGGACTGGTGAGCTGACTTGCGCATCCAACAGTACGGATATATATGACTTTATAAACCCAACAAAGGTTTGTCCATTGCCAAAGTAATAGACCAAGTATGACAAATGATAGATAGTATTATTCCCTTATCATCATGAACTTATTAGCAAATTCATATTTCAACAAAACAACTTTTTATAAGGAGATAATATTACAAGACTTGATAATGAACTAAAGAAGAAACGAACATTATTTTATTGGATGAGATCAATTCATTGATCATAATTTTTTTTTTTTTTGGGGGGGGGGGGTCAAGAGAAGTCTGTATACAATGCGATTTTCCATTGATCTAAAGGAACTTGATCAAGATCACCCAAATGAGGTTTTTCTCCTTCAGGCCTAAAGTAGGCAGCTGCAAGAGCAAGCGTCCAAAAATTTGTGTTTAGCCGGTCAACATCCAATATATTGATAGAAAGCACCTTCTCCCATCTCACACTCGGAGTTTCCCTCTTTAGACATAATATTTCTACATCTAAACATTGTACCACGTTGGATAGACACAGCCGGTCTTTCATACTCCACAAAGGCGCACCACGATAGTAATTGATGTCCGAACATGGAAGTGGAACCTCACGAAATGTTTTTGTGTGAAGATATCGACTAGCTTTGTGGGGACGGATGGCGCCTCCAAGTGAAACGGCCTTGTTAACCAAAAAAAGTGACCTGTTTGCGAAAACAGATTTTTGCTTATTGCAAATCATCTCGTAGAACGGGGAGAGGTCCATTATAGTTCACACATGGTACACACGTGCATTACCCAGGAAAAAAAAAACCCAAGAAATATAGATTTAGTTCTTTTTCAAAACCAATATAGTTTTTCTTCTAAAAATATACTCCATACGGATTTAGAAATCTTTTTTACTGGAGATAAAATAAAAGAAAATCAAGTAATTTGTTTATAAAATTACTATTATATAAAAAAGAGAAAAAGTCACAAAATCATGTAACTAAGGAATTCATAAAATCTCAGATTCATAAATATTGTTGTTGTATATCTTCTATTATTATTTCAGAAGGACACTTAAAATTTTTTTTATATCATGTGTTGTTATTATCAAATTTGTCATGCTGATGTATCAATCTCAGAGAGTTTTTCAGGGTTTTGAAATTAGATCCAACTTACTAGATTAATTACATCATATGCTATTAACATTAAATTGATTAAAGATTAGTTTATATCAAATATATATATATATATATTTAATACTCAAACATTTAATTTGTAAAGATATTCTCTCTCTCTTTCTTTCTATTTCTTATCAAAATATTTATAAAAATTTAATACATAATATTACTTATGTTACTAAACATTCTTTTTTTATCTCATCTTTCTTTAATCTTAATTTTGTTAAAAGATAATTATATTATCTATTTAATAATAAAATCTAAACTTTTTCATACATATTATAATTCACATTTTTTATATCAATTTCTATTTAGTTTTGTCACATCAGTATTAATTTAATTATAATATATATGAAAGAATTTAGTTTACGAACAAAAATAGTTGACCATCAATCGAACCAGACAATTGTAAGAAAGCGAGTTTCCAACAGTTGACCATTAACGCACCGTTCTATACCGAGATTTCATTAAGTATAATTGATTCCAAAGACTTACTGGTATTCTTGGAAAACGTTGAGAGTACGTTGCACCTCCAAAGACTTAACATGTAAGTATATTATTATTGTTACCTAACCGGCTAACCCCACTAATCTAACATTGTTATTACCTAAACTGAATAAAGTTTCAGCATGTCGAGTCTTTCTAAATATAACAAAAAACATAACGAAAAATCACACTTTTGAGAAAATTATTCAATTTATTGAAATTTAATTTCAAAAAATACACAAATATAATTTTTCTAAAATGCATATTTCTTTTGAGTGTCAATCTTTTTTTTTTACTTCTTATTACAGGCACTCTATTATTATTATCTGAAAATAAAGATAAACATCCAACTATTTCTTATGAAATGAAAAAAAAAAATCACGTGTAGTTTCTGAGAATGCCGCTGCAGATCTCACTGAGTCTTTTCTCTAGCCTTGCAAGCTCTTGTTCCGCTCGCATCCTAACTCTAGGATCCGTTGCCGTGCGTAACACTTCCTTCAGTGAATTAATCTTACTCAAAAGACTCTTTACTCTGCGGTGTGGCCATCAATTTAAACCTCCCCTGTGGCATATCTTCTTGAGAACTGTAGGACTAAGACTCAATCTTCGAGATGCTTGTTTGATTGGAAGATGAAAATGCATACTAACATCTTTCAGTCAATCATATACAATCAATATATGATAAAAAAATTGTAACTTGCCTTCTTTTTATTAAGAAAACACACATATTAAATGATATCAAGGCTGCTGCAGAACGACTCCTCTAGACCACGATAATTTATAATTTTATGTATAAGGCACACAATTTGAAGCTCGTGTTTTTCTTTAAAATTTTATTTTCTAACTAAAAACAATTAGCTTGTGTCACATAAGTATCTATTTGTATTTATGTTTTTTTCTTATATGTTATTATGTTTGTTATATTTTGCTTATTTTTTCTTATTTTTTAAAAAAGATTTTCGTTATATTAAATTTATGTTTGCTTATAATTTGCTTAATTTTTTTTCTAATATCAAAAGATGTTAAGTAAACGGTTTTAAATCATTCTAATGTAGTTATTTATCTTTAATATGCCTTATATATATCTCATTTTTAACGATTTTTTGTAAAAAATGTAAAAAAACTTATTTTCTTAGAAATAGTGTTTTGTTTTTTTTTTTCAGGTTTGCTGTATATTTTTTCAGGTTCTTCTTTTTACATCATATGTTATTAACATTAATTACATCATATGCTATTAAAATAAATTTGATTAAACATAGTTTATTCAAACATTTAATTTGTAAAGATATTCTCTCTCTCTTTCTATTTCTTATCAACATATTTATAAAAATTTAATACATAATATTACTTATGTTACTAAACATTCTTTTCTTATCTCATCTTTTTTTAATCTTAATTTTGTTAAAAAATAATTATATTATCTATTTAATAATAATAAAATCTAAACTTTTTTATACATATTATAATTCACATTTTTTTATATCAATTTCTATTTATTTTTGTCACATCAGTATTAATTTAATTAAAATATGTATGAAAAAATTTAGTTTATGAACAAAAATAGTTGACCATCAATCAAACCGGACAATTGTAAGCAGGCTCCAACAGTTGACCATTAACGCACCGTTCTATACCGAGATTTCATTTAAATGTAATTGATTCCGAAAACTTACTGGCGTTCTTGGATAACGTTGAGAGTACGTTGCGCCTCCAAAGACTTAACATGTAAGTATATTATTATTGTTACCTAACCAGCTAACCCCACTAATCTAACATTGTAATTACCTAAACTGAATAAAGTTTCAGCATGTCGAGTCTTTCTAAATATAACAAAAAGCATAACTAAAAATCACACTTTTGAGAAAGTTATTTAATTTATTGAAATTTAATTTCAAAAAATACACAAATATAATTTTTCTAAAATGCCTATTTCTTTTGAGTGTCAATCTTTTTTTTTTACTTCGTATTACAGGCACTCTATTATTATTATCTGAAAATAAAGATAAACATCCAACTATTTCTTATGAAATGAAAAAAAAAAATCACGTGTAGTTTCTGAGAATGCCACTGCAGATCTCACTGAGTCTTTTCTCTAGCCTTGCAAGCTCTTGTTCCGCTCGCATCCTAACTCTAGGATCCGTTGCCGTGCGTAACACTTCCTTCAGTGAATTAAACTTACTCAAAAGACTCTTTACTCTGCGGTGTGGCCATCGATTTAAACCTCCCCTGCGGCATATCTTCTTGAGAACTGTAGGACAAAGACTCAATCTTCGAGATGCTTGTTTGATTGGAAGATGAAAATGCATACTAACATCTTTCAGTCAATCATATACAATCAATATATGATAAAAAATTTGTAACTTGCCTTCTTTTTATTAAGAAAACACACATATTAATTGATATCAAGGCTGCTGCAGAACGACTCCTCAAGACCACGATAATTTATAGTTTTATGTATAAGGCACAAAATTTGAAGCTCGTGTTTTTCTTTAAAATTTTATTTTCTAACTAAAAATAATTAGTTTGTGTCACATAAGTATCTATTTGTATTTATGTTTTTTCTTATATGTTATTATGTTTTGTTATATTTTGCTTATTTTTTCTTATTTTTTGAAAAATATTTTCCTTACATTAAATTTATGTTTGCTTATATTTTGCTTAATATTTTTTTCTAATATCAAAAGATATTAAGCAAACGGTTTAAAATCATACTAATGTAGTTATTTATCTTTAATATGCCTTATATATATATATATATATATATATCTCATTTTTAACGATTGTTTTATAAAAAATGTAAGAAAACTTATTCTTTTAGAAATAGTGTTTTGGTTTTTTTTTTCAGGTTTGCTGTATATTTTTTCAGGTTCTTCTTTTTACATCATATGTTACATTAATTACATCATATGCTATTAACATGAATTTGATTAGAGATTAGTTTATATCAAATATATATATATATTTAATACTCAAACATTTAATTTGTAAAGATATTCTCTCTTTCTTTCTATTTCTTATCAACATATTTATACAAATTTAATACATAGTATTACTTATGTTACTAAACATTCTTTTCTTATCTCATCTTTCTTTAATCTTAATTTTGTTAAAAAATAATTATATTATCTATTTAATAATAATAAATCTAAACTTTTTCATACATATTATAATTCACATTTTTTTTATATCAATTTCTATTTATTTTTGTCACATCAGTATTAATTTAATTTTAATATGTATGAAAAAATTTAGTTTATGAACAAAAATAGTTGACCATCAATCAAACCGGACAATTTTAAGAAGGCGAGTTTCCAACAGTTGACCATTGACGCACCGTTCTATACCGAGATTTCATTAAGTGTAATTGATTCCAAGGACTTACTGGCGTTCTTGGATAACGTTGAGAGTACGTTACGCCTCCAAAGACTTAACATATAAGTATATTATTATTGTTACCTAACCGGCTAACCCCACGAATCTAACATTATTATTACCTAAACTGAATAAAGTTTCAGCATGTCGAGTCTTTCTAAATATAACAAAAAGCATAACGAAAAATCACACTTTTGAGAAAGTTATTCAATTTATTGAAATTTAATTTCAAAAAATACACAAATATAATTTTTCTAAAATGCCTATTTCTTTTGAGTGTCAATCTTTTTTTTTTACTTCTTATTACAGGCAGTCTATTATTATTATCTGGAAATAAAGATAAACATCCAATTTTTTCTTATGAAATGAAAAAAAAAATCACGTGTAGTTCCTGAAAATGCCGCTGCAGATCTCACTGAGTCTTTTCTCTAGCCTTGCAAGCTCTTGTTCCGCTCGTATCCCAACTCTAGGATCTGTTGCCGTGTGTAACACTTCCTTCAGTGAATTAATCTTACTCAAAAGACTCTTTACTCTGCGGTGTGGCCATCGATTTAAACCTCTCCTGCGGCATATCTTCTTGAGAACTGTAGGACAAAGACTCAATCTTCGAGATGCTTGTTTGATTGGAAGATAAAGATGCATACTAACACCTTTCAGTCAATCATATACAATCAATATATGATAAAAAATTTGTAACTTGCCTTCTTTTTATTAAGAATACACACATATTAATTGATATCAAGGCTGCTGTAGAACGACTCCTCAAGACCACGATAATTTATAGTTTTATGTATAAGGTTCAAAATTTGAAGCTCGTGTTTTTCTTTAAAATTTTATTTTCTAACTAAAAACAGTTAGTTTGTGTCACATAAGTATCTATTTGTATTTATGTTTTTTCTTATATGTTATTATGTTTTGTTATATTTTGCTTATTTTTTCTTATTTTTAAAAAAAGATTTTCCTTATATTAAATTTATGTTTGCTTATATTTTGCTTAATTTTTTTTTCTAATATCAAAAGATGTTAAGTAAACGGTTTAAAATCATACTAATGTAGTTATTTATCTTTAATATGCCTTATATACATATATATATATCTCATTTTTAACGATTTTTTATAAAAAATGTAAGAAAACTTATTTTTTAGAAATAGTGTTTTGGTTTTTTTTTTCAGGTTCTTCTTTTTAACTAAATATTTTCCTAAGTTTCTAGAATTTCCTACAATAAGATAATATTTTTTAATTACAATTATCTAGATATTTTTAAAATATTATCTAGATATTTAACTTATAGATTTCTCTAAAACATTTTAAGGAGGTGATCGGAGTGTTTCTAGAGACTCTCTATAATTCTCCATGGTATCTAAATTAAGATTGATCAAAAATCAAGTTTAATTTTAATAATCATCAATCTGGAACTGTTCCGTGGTTTCTATAACAAACGCTTATTGCATTAAAAAAAATATGCATCATGAGATGTATATTGATTTGAATATTGAATATATACCATTTTTAAATTAACTGAGTAACTGAGATATGTGGATTTTTGCAAGTACGAAACTCTCTTCAAACTATCAACATTTGTATCAGTCAACTGAAATATCAACTATTGACCATCTTCGTTCTTCTCACAGATTCACGTTAAGAAATGTTTTCTAAAACAATTTGGGTAGACTTACTATAATATTTTATGAGCCCATCTAAATTTTCTAACTTTTTTATAAAACTTTCATAAATGTCAAAAATATGCTTTTAAGCGATAGACTATTATGTAATCAATCAAATATAACAATGGATTAACTCATCAAACTATGTTTTAGAGGTTGTTTTGTGTCAAATGACGTAAATCTTGTACTTTTTCATTATATTGGATTTTTAATGGCAAATTCGGCAGTATTTTTGCCAGTGATTTTCTAGTTAAAATTTTACCATTACACATTTCCGACATTCGTGATACAAGTGCTGTGTTTCCAAGTAATTGCTGTGTTTCCACGTCGGCTCCGTCACCCTTCTTTTTTAGCAATGACGGTCATGGTCCTTCGAGCTTCTTGTAGCAATCCCACGCCAGCTCCCACGTTTAATCCCTTTATCGAAATCGTCGGTAGAACAATAATATAAACTAATCCACGTTATATGAAATTGGGTAATTGAAATATGTGGATTATGAAGTTCATTTTTAAAGTAAGAAAGTCCGATTCTCCACCATAACAAAAAAAATAAAAAATAAAGAACACATGGATTACATAACAAAAAAATAAAAAATAAGCACCGCTATTGTTTTTTGGTCAAAAAAAAAGTCTTAAGCTATCCAATTCGGCTGTAAGTCTGTTAAGACACAAAATGAACTATCAAGAACTTTTTTTTGGCCAGAAAATCAAGAATAAATTAAAAATATTAAATATGCCAATTAATTAAGAATCTGCATGGTATAAGAAAAACATTGGACAAATATAGACAGTAAAATACATATACCTACAAAAGGCTTCCGGGCCAGAAGGTTATTACTAGCGAATCACGGAAACTTTTTATTTTTAAACAATGAAAATTCATAATCAATAAATTTTACATATTTTATGAAAATTAATTATACTACTCAATTTAAAATTATGTATGTATTCTTGAATATCACTTTACAGTTGCAATACTTGCCTATTAAAATATTTTGTTCAACTTGTTCTTGGAAAATTTTCTAAGGCATAGAAGTTTTGAACCAAACTTTGTATCCATACAATATAGTTTAATGAGCCCCTTCAGCAGGAAAACAAAAATAGTCTTGCATATTTTAACTGTCTACTACTTATCTTTCTTAATAATTAATATTTGTAATTTTATAACAATTGAAACTAAAGTTGGTTACTCGAGTAAGCTGAATGAGCTTGAGTATTTACTAATATTTTTATTTCTTTGATGATATTAGTTTAGTTAAAATCTTTAACAGAAAAGGATATGCACTGGTCTCCACATAATTGCATTTTCCTCTTGAAAAGTAAAAATATGAATCGGTTGAATACAGTTTTTGCTAAAATTTAGCAGATGAAATAAATTAGGTCTGTGCTCACTTTAGTATAACAGACTCATCTTGAATATAATAACAATTAGTAAGTCGTAAAGATAGTGATCGATATTGTCATAAACGATTCACCACGCGTATTGCCATTTTGAGTTAATAAATTATGAATACAATTACAAACTCTTATCTCCAAGACTCTAACGGAACAATCATCTTTAAATATCGACTCTCAAACAATCGATCTGACACTAGTTTATCATCATCCCTAGTCCCTACATTCCCTTTACTAACATATGATAATATATGTATATATATATGTGTGTGTGTATATATTCATTCGTCAATACCACCCCTTTAAAATTATCACGCTCATTTTTCTGGTTAGGAAAAGTTAAGTAAATAATTCTCATATTTATATATAGTTCTCATTGGTTTTCCCACTATACTTTTTTTCTCAAAACGGAAATAAAGAAGAATCAATTACGTAACATGCTTTGCTTAGTTCAAGTTACGTTATTTTTCTTTATAAAAAATAATCGTTAGGGTTACTTTCTGTAGTGATTATTTTTAATCTAGTTAATCGCTAGACCTAGATGCATTAAAAATTAGACAGATCAAAATTCGGGTTGTATATAGGTTGCTCAATTGGTGTAAGTTGGGTAACTTGTTGATTAATACTTGCTTGATTGGAATGAATTGATACATTATACAGATAACAGTTTGCTTTGCGCAGTTGATTTTACTCTCCGATCCCATGTATCATGCATAATCTAATAATAATTGAGTACTGGGTGAGAGCAAAAATTCAAATACCGAAGCTTTTAGCTAAATTTAGGAAGATTCCATGTGGTGAAAAAGTTAAAAGGATGAAACAAAGTTAAAATAATTGATTTAATTTTCATTAACTTCTTTATATATAGACACCTTCGTTGAGAAGAAGAATATCATCAAACCCACACAACATTTACTCTACGGAAAAAAAAAAAGATTATTAGAGAATGACACTTAATGGAGCTTTGTCTGTCGATTTTGACGTTAAGTCTCCGGCGGACAAATTCTTTAAAGCTTTCGTCGGAAACGCGAATGCCCCTACGGAAGTCTCCGGTAACTCTTCGACATTACATTCATCTCATTAATTCATTATTCAATTTCTCTAATTGTATTTATATATTTGAAAACCCTTTTTTTGGTAAAAATATATTTGAAAATCCTTACTTGTTATATTATACCAAAAGGCGAGGTGGAGATCGAGGCCGTGGATTGGGTGAAGAGAGTAAGTACGATGAAAATGAAGGGCGTTCAGAAATCGAAGCGCTACAAGACCCTCAAAGGAACCATCACTGTCACTCCTAAAGAAAGAGGCAATGGTAGCAGAGTGGTGTGGACCGTTAGGTTCGAGAAAGTTAGCGATGGCACCGAAGACCCACACTTCTTCGTCGACGAGGCTCCCAAATACTTCAAGGAGATCGATGATCATCTTCTTAAATAAATATTTTCTAAATTTCAAGGTTCATCTACTTAAAATATTATCTAAATAAAGTGGACCGTATCTATCTATGTTTATTGCAGTATATGCAAGAATCTTTTATAATGTTTTGGCATTGGGGATGTATTTCGTCTTAAACATAATATATTGGTTTGCGTATTATTGTTTGAGTGATGATTATAAAATTAGCTAACTTAATCCTCATTCCAATAGATGAGGCATGTTGATTATGCACAGACATTGTTTACCATATGATTAGCCAAAGAGAAATCGAGTTTTAACAATAGCTATTTCAAAAATTCTTTAAGCTGTCAATTTTTTTTTATTTCTTAATCTTATCCAAAATTAGCAAAAAATCCTAAAATCCTAAAGATACCACAAAGTTTTATTTTGTATGAGTTCTAAATCTTATAATAAGGGCTGAAACAATATTACATTGTGGTAAACTTGTATTTTTTAATTTTGTTAAGTTTTGGTGTTAAGAAAATAAGAATATACCGAGTTGGTTGCACCACAAAAAAAAAAAAGAATATACCGAGTTATTTCCTCAAATTAGAATATATAAAGTACTGGGATTTTTTTTAGAATGATATTTCTTACGCCAAACAAATATAACTTAATTATATGATACACAATTAATAACTAACTTTTTGTTTTTGTAATATATGATATGGAGTTAATTAAAGATACTGGATACTCATTTGTCAAACCCAAATTTCCTTTCATTAAATTGGCATGTGTTCACATGCATGCATGCTCATTTTTAATTAAAATTTACGTGTGGTTCTAATTAGTTACTAAATTAAGCAGATTGAATAAATTAAGTCTGCAAATTATATTCTTCAACGTAGGGACCCGCAACTGATTCATTTTGAAGAAAAACAAACTTTTGGTGAGTCATGACTTGGAAAAAGATTGATGCTGTGATAAAAAAATTTCACCAAACCCTCCTGTACTATTGCTATTTTAGTTAAGAGATTGGTTAAAAAAAAAAGTTGACAAAAAAAGCAAAGAGATTGATGAATATAACCTCCTAGCCCCAACAAGACCCAACAGAAAATAGACTTTCAATTTCTTGCTAAACAATCATTTTGAAGAGAAAAAAGCAACACATTAAAAAAAAATTAAAATTGCCAAAAAAAAACACATTTTAAACTCACAACGGTGACATCGGTTCAGAGTCATATTTTTTTAAAATATCTAAAGTATTTAGGTAAATTAATTATGTAAAACACTTGTTTGATTGGAGTTAATTGAAATCAAATTGGTGACATCGGTTCAGAGTCATACCTTTTATTATCTAATGTATTTAGATTAAATAATTACGTAAAAAACTTGCTTGATTGGAGTTAATTGAAATCAGTTTGGTTTGCGGGATTTATTTATTCCCATGTACCACATTACTTTTTTTTTTTACTTGAGTGTGTAAAAGCGAAATTGCAGAAGCTCATATTGGGAAGCTTAATCAGTAAATTACTTCGTGGTTAGTCAAAAAGTCAAAATAAACTTTCTTAAACTCATCACATTCACATCAGTTTTTATACGTACATTACTCCGCTTGGTTAGAGTTAATTTGATATCAATTTGTTATGTACGCATTGAGTTATTTCCCATGCGCTATACAATCCATGAATTAACTGAGTGGGTGAAGTAAATTGTAAATGCTAGTGTTATATGTGCGTGGGTGTGTGTGTGTGGGATTTCAAATTGTTTATTAATATAGTAGGTCTCTTGGAGTAGTTAACCCACAAATGACTCACGTTGGTGAGTCATGTGGCGATAAATAGATGTTGTAATGCATTATTGCCATTTATAGTAAAGAGATTGATGAATACAATTATACAAACTCACATTTCCAACCGAGCAAAAAAAATTCTGATTCTGTATTATTTAATCTTGACTCACACATCATGTTATATATATCTCTATATCACTCTAGTATACACACCATATATCTGGCCAAAAATGACATACTCGTCTTGAAGAGAAATGAACAAAACAAAATCTAGGTCTCTAAGTATTATTGCTTCACATCTGTTTCAAAGTCTTGTATTTAAATTGTTGTTGTTTATCATCTCAGAGCTCAAATTATATTTTCAGACGATGTCCCATTCGGTAGGGGAAGAGAAAATTGAATAAAGTAAACAGATCGTAAGTAGCAGTAGCTTTCTCAAAAAATGTTTGATGTGTGCCTTCGAGAAAATTTAGACATTAATTTTTTTATTTAGCTATCATCACTTAAAGATAAATGTGTAGGTATTCTCCTAGTTACATACATAGATATTGTTGATCTTTGACGACACTTTCTCTATTATGAGTTTTTATAGTTACACAAACTTTTAATTAATAATATTAATTGAGTTGGTATGTTGAAGTTTACACTGGTAAGTTGAGTGGTTTGACTAGTATAAACCATTTTAGTTCATGATCCTCATCAAATTACAACATAGTCATATATTTTTTTCCTTGAAAATGTCGTAAAGAATCAAAATGCAAATGCTGAAACCTTGCAGTTTTTTTTGTTAGCACATAAACTTTAATTTATCTAAAATAATAGGAAAAATTATATACTTTTCCTAGTTGTTCTCGATGCAGTGTATTACAAAAAGTTGAGCAAATAATTAAAAAAAAAAAAAAAAAGAGAAAGAGAATAATCTTCATTGTGTATAAATTTAGCGACTTAAAAAAGACAAATCAGAATAACAATGACGTTCGCTCTTAAATATTTTGTTGTTTTTCTTCTTCTCCTCTCTGTGTTCAATCAAGGAATGTGCCGCTGCACTTTCGGTGAGATCCAGATCGGGACTGTGAGGACTGGGAGAGAAATCGGCGGCCAACCGGAGTGGAAAGTGGCGGTGATCAACACGTGCACCTGTCTTCAGAAACACGTGACTCTGTCTTGCAGAGGGTTTTCTCCTGTGAAGCCTGTCGAGCCATGGCTGCTTCTTCCACAAGGAAACACGTGTCTTCTGATTAAAGGAGGGGCTTTACCAGCGGGCGCCACCGCTCACTTCACCTACGCCGGCCAGCCTTACATCTTCAGACCCGTCGGTTCCACGGTCGACCCAAGTTGTAACCAATGATTATTTTTCTTCGGAAAAAATTAACCAAAAATAAATAAATAAAACTTATGAAAATACATATCTGTGAACAAGGTTATTAGGTTTCTTGCGTGTCAAGGAAGGCGATGTTTTCTTATTGTCCAATAAACTGACGCACTCATCTTTTTTTTTGTTCTGTTAAACACAAGTTACAGACAGGAGAAAAAAAAATGACTAGAGCATTTATAATTAACTATTTCATGATATTGATCATTAGTCATGACTATTTTAATTTCATCACATACGCACAGGATGGTAGAGTAATATAATCAATTACGACGTAAATGACTTCGCTTGCTTAGAGTTGATTTATACATAAGGCAGATCATACCAATTTGGTCTGTAAAAAAAAACATTTATTTTCCCATGCCACATGAACTAACTGAGTGGGTGAAGTAGAATTGTAAATGCTAAAGCATTTGGCTATATTCAGAAAGATTCAATATTGTCCACTAATCTGATGCACGCATCTTTTCTTCTGAAAGTTGAGTTAAGTCAGAAATTAAATATGACTAGAGCATTTATTAATTATTACTAATTATATCATGATATTCATTCTTTAGTCATAAATATTTTAATTTCATCACATACACAGTTACACACCGGTTTATATTTTTTATAAAGATTTGATATGGTGAAAAAAAAGTTAGATGTGCATGTGGAGTTGGATAGAAAAGTTAAATCCAAATTTTACCTCTATATATTAGCACCTTCATCGAAAGGAGTATATTTTTTAACTCATAAAAACATATACATATTAAAAAAAAAAAAAAAATACACAGAGTGAGAATGGCTCTACATGGAATTTCTTCCGGGAAGTTTGACATCAAGTCTCCGGCGGAAAAATTCTTTATATCTTTCACCGAAGACATAAATAGTACTTTCGACATAATATGTAAATCATCCAACTCTTTCACATTTCAGTCATATTTCTTGATCATCGATCAAAACCTCTAATATTAATCGCTATGTTTTCATTGTAGCGAAGGAGAAGATAACCGAGTCGGTGGGTTGGGATTTAAGAACAGTGACGCTGAGTATGAGTGGAAATCTGATCTCGGATAGCTACAAGACGTTCAAAGCAACAATCACGGTCACTCCTAAGGAAGACGAGCCCGACGGTGGTCAAGTGGTGTGGACCGTCGAGTTCGAGAAGACTCGCCATGACATCGAAGACCCAGTCTGGATAATCGACATTCTTATCAACTACCTGAAGGAGACCGATGAAAATCTTAATAATCTATAGTCTTTCTGAATCACAAGGTTCGTCTTTATATAGGATATAATCTAACAACTTAATTGACATAGGGCCTAAATTTGTTTCTATGTTTATTGCAGTATAATTTATTAGGTTCGTCGGATTGGTGTGTATAAACTCGTAACGCTTTCAAGATGAATGGATATATCGATTTGCAAATTATTTTTGTTTTATATATAATTTTCATATTTTTGTTGGACTGGTGATTCTGAAATATTCACAGAAGGTTAAACTAATCAGCATTTGGTTAAATGGGTAATTCAGACCTTTTTTGTCAAAGTAATTGAGACCTTTCACAGGAAAAGAAATGCGGATTTGAAACACGGTGGATTAGAGCATGTACATCAGTGAACCCCTAAGAATATAATAACATTTTTTTTTGTTTTAGTTTTGTTTTTTTTTAATTCGAAAATTATAATTTTCGACCAATCAGGATGCTTTATTTTGGGATGATACTGTCTCTTCAGGTTCGTCGGGATGATACTGTCTCTTTAATATTAAGATCTTTTGTCTCAAAAACTGTGTCATGAACCCCTTTTGATCCCCTGATGTACATGCTCTTATACAACTCATTCCCTAAGTAAAGATTTCCGATTTTCCATTACATTATAAAAGCCATTAAAACGTAACTCTTAACCTGAGCACTTTGGTTGTTACTTTTGTAGAAATAAAATGATTAATCCAAAATCTTATATTATTAATTGAGAAATATATTTTAAAAACAACCTTCACTTGTGTGATTTACAAAAGTGCTTGCTTTACTAAATAATTAAATCATAGGCCATTAAATATTAATTGAGTTAGAGATTAATTTCTAATAATTATAATTTAATATTCAACATTTAATTTGTGAAGATATTCTTTTTTTGTTTTTATCAATATATTTATCAATATTTAATACCTAATATTACTTATGTTACTAAACATTATATTCATTTAACTCATCTTTCTTTGATCTTAAATTTGTTAAAAATAATAATCACATTATCTATTCAATAAAAAAAATAAATTTTTTCATACATATTATAATTCTATCTTGTTATATCAAACGAAGAATATCTTAGTCATATAGAACTTATTAATCCACTTTAGTATATTTAAAATGTGCAATTTCATTCATATAAAAAATTATTAAAATTATCAATAATTATCTAGTATTTATAAAATTATATTAAAAAGTAAATATAATTGTAATCATTATTTGAAATTACATAATCAGTATATAGATTTGTAATTATAAATATTAACTAACATTTTTATAGTTATATTTATGTACATTATATTTGCTTATTCGAAAAAAAATTATGTTTAATAGTTATTCTACACAAGATGCGGGTAATTACTTAGTAATTATTATAAAAAAGAGGAATAACGAATCCCTATAATATTACATAAGAAACTATGGACAAATGTAGACCGTCGAATTAAAAGGAAAGTTTTGGACCAAAACGTTTAATTAAAAGGAAAGTTTTGAAGTTACAAAAGTGCACTTGATTGGCTAAACCATGTTTTTCTTGGCCCAAAAAAAGTGAAAGCAGTAAAAAACATAAGAATTTGGTTTAGCTTTTAGTTTTTTACTGATGTAAAAAAAGTCAGCATTTCCTTCTTTTGCGTCTGGCCACCAATGTGTCAATAACGCAGCGGTCAATTCCCCTAACCTTTTTCTTGCAACAATCAAAAAACACAATTTTCAGTTTGTGGAAATTAAGTGACGAAAGCATTTTTTATCAATAACTATTTTATGATAGTCAAAACTATATTAATTTCATCACATACACGTCAGTTTATATAGTCATGTATTTTGATATTAGGATGTGTTAAAAAAAATCGATTACGACGTAAATTATAGTAAAAATTCTATAAATTAATATTCGATAAATTAATAAATTTGATTAATTAATAACTTTTGTTTGCCTAAATTTAAATTTTAACCTAATTAATCACTTTATAAATTAATAACTCTATAAATTAATAAAAATTAAAAGTCTCAACTTTATTAATTTATAGGGTTTTTAGCTTGGATAGAGTAATTTACTTCAACGACTTGCTAATTAGCAAGTGCTACCATTTCGGTCTGTCAATTTAATTATTCTTCCCATGTGCCACATGAATTAATTGAGCGGGTTAAGTGAATTGTAAATAATGAAGCTTTTGGTTACATTTAGATATGTTAGATATGGTGAAAAGAAAAAGTTAGATGGATGGGTTTAGGTAAAACTAGTTCATGCATTTTTCATAGAGCTCTCCCTCTATATATTCACAATCATCGAAAGGATTATAATCAAACTCACAAAACATATACTTATAAAAAGAAATAGAGAATGGCATTGCATGGAGTTTGTTCTGGGGGACTTGAAATTAAGTCTCCGGCGAACAATGTCTTTAAAGCATTCACCGACGACATAAATAGTACTTTTGACC
This sequence comes from Eutrema salsugineum, assembly GCF_000478725.1. Classification (NCBI taxonomy): domain Eukaryota; kingdom Viridiplantae; phylum Streptophyta; class Magnoliopsida; order Brassicales; family Brassicaceae; genus Eutrema; species Eutrema salsugineum. The sequence continues at coordinate 6,923,997 of NW_006256612.1, forward strand.
AAACAGGCTAATCTTTAATTCAATTCTTCCACATTTTCACTCATATCTTGATCATCATTCAAAACCCTTAACTAATAGCTATGTCTAACCGTAGCGTCGATGGATCCGGAGAAGAGAACAATTACAATGAGAATGAATGGTTGTCAAATCTCGGAAAGCTACAAAGACGGTCAAAGCAACCATCATGGTCACTCCTAAGGAAGATGGGGACGGTAGCAACGTGTGGTGTGGACGGTCAAGTTCGAGAAGACTCGCACTGACATCGACGATCCACATTTCATAAAGGAGACCGTTGAAAATCTTCTTTTATAAGCTTCTCTAGATTATCACAAGGTTTGTCCTTTAATGGAATAATCTAACAACTTAAATGAAATCGAACCTACTATATTTCTATGTTTATTGCAGTGCTTTTTATTATGTTTGGCATTTTGGGGGAGAATATATAAACTCCTAATAAGGTTTTCAAGATGAAGAATAGTCCATTGATTTTCATATTATTGTTGGACCGATGACTATAACAATTATTTTGCAACTCATTTCTTAAATATGCACTGACATCGGCGATCCACTTTTCATCATCTCATTTTTTTTCCTCACCCATCATCTCATTATATCAAAGATTGAACCAACCGGATTTACTTCTATATATATCAAAGACTGCTGATTATACCATACATTTGGAGTTGAGAATTAGGTTTCTCAAAGCCATTCCAATATCTACTCGATCTCTCAAAATTGACCTCAAATTTAATTTATCTGTTTTAAATCACAAACTGTACGTAGATATTTGTCTACTACTTAATATGGAATATATAATTTTTTTTTTAACGATTTAGTGGTGAAGTTTGTTAATTGGGCCTCCATTAGTAAATTTTCTCTTAATTGAGCCATTCGGCCCATGGACTTGCCACACAGCTTTTCTCAAAAGTGGCGATGACAGGCTTTTTCTTTAATTTATCAATTCCAAATTCCAATGTTGACAATTATTTAATACTCAAAACAATTAATCATATGTTGACAATACCATGTGATTAATGGTTTCCTAAATTCTTATCCAAAACCCCAAGGAGGATTAGGCATTCGGGATTTACAAGATTTTAATGTTGCCCTTTTAGCTAAGCAAAGTTGGAGACTCCTTCAGAACCCGACGTCTTTGTTAGCTAAAGTGTACAAATCCAAATATTATCCCAAGATGACTCTGTTAGAAGCAAAGCAGAAATGGTGTTCGAGCTATGCTTGGCATAGCATTCTTGAAAGCAACAAGCTGATTAAGAAGGGAGCTAAGTGGCTTGTTGGGAATGGTGATCAAATTCAGGTTTGGAGAGATTTATGGTTACCAACTGTCCCTTCAATGCTTGCAACTGGTATTGGCTTTTCGGTATTTCTTAATTTAAAAATTAAAAACCTTTTTATGGAAGGAACAGCTGAATGGGATGATTCTAAACTTCTATCTCTTTGTAATCCTATTGATATTCCCCTTATTAAGATGTTGCGTCCTTCAGTCACAGGAGCTGAAGATGTAGTCACTTGGTTACATACAAAACAAGGGGAATATACGGTAAAATCCGGGTATAATCTCCTACGCTCAGAAAAAGGTCAGAATTCCTCCACCCCTATGTATTTATATAAAGCCCTTTGGAAGCAAAATATTCATCCCAAGGTGAAGCTTTTTTGGTGGAAAGTTTTTCACGATGCCCTACCAGTTGGGGTTAATCTTAAACATAAGCGCTTACTCCTTGATAGTAAATGTCATTTATGTGGAGAAGCTGATGAATCTATTACCCATCTCCTGTTTTCGTGTCGTATCAGTCGAGAAATCTGGGAAATAGCACCTATCAATACCCCTACAGTTGAATATATGCTCTCTCATAATGTTTATGAGAATTATAGCTCGTTTGTAGAGCTAAACAAAGCATGTAGAGATCAACTGTTTCTTTTCTATTTGATAGGATGGAGGATTTGGAAACAAAGAAATGAAGTTGTATTCAACAACAAGCGTTGGCCTATTCCTGATACGATCAATAGAGCTTTGGGTGATCTTAAACTGTGGCAAGAAGCATTGGAGAAAACCAAAGTTGATCTGCAACGAGCACAACAAGCTTCAGGTGTGAGAATAATTACAGACTCTACAAATGTACCCACATCTCGTCAAGAAGCAATCGCTGCTGCAGATCAATATTGTTGTTTTATTGATGCTTCTTGGATATCACCGACACAATTAGCAGGTGCTGCCTGGATTTTGTATAATAAACAAAGAAGGCAGATTCTGCAAGGCTCGGGAGCAATTTTCCCTACATCTTCTTCATTGGAAGCTGAAGTTGAAGCCTTACGTTTGGCTGTTGTTAATCTGCGAAAACTTGGATATGCTTGTGTTACTCTTTGTGGAGATGTGCAAGACATATATGGAGTATTACAGCATAATCGGTTTGAAAGGAACCCACAACATTGGAAGCAGCATCATATGGGAATATATGTTCAGGATATATTAAAGATATCTCAAGTTTGTGGCTTTTCTTTCGTGCAGTTAATAGAATAGCAAATGATTGTGCTGATCGTCTAGCTAAACAAGCTAGATATAGTTTGCAAAAGGGAAAAATCCTTAAAAATACACAAACTTTATAAAATTTGGAAAAAAATACACGGACTATTTTGATTGCCAGAAAAATACACAAACTATTTATTACATCTATTTTAATACTCAAACTTTTAATAATTTCTTATTTAATACTCAAACTAGCAAATCTCATATATTTTACCAAATTTTTATTCTGAAAATCCAGTTTTATCCTTCTATACTTCTCAAACTTGATTTAATTATTAGATAAAACAAAATTTTAATTTATAAAAGAGAACACAAAAAAAAAAAAAATCTTGTCTCTTCTTTTGTGGTCGAACCTTTCGCAGAGACTCAAGTAGAGAGCAAAACAAAATGCTTCACACCAGCAAAACAGAAAATACCAATGTCTAATCTCATCTAACACCTGTGGCAATAGCCATCATATTGAATCAGCTCTTTCACTACGATTCTCTTTTTGTACCCAGAAAGCGACTTTAAAAAGATATTATTGGAATCTGAAATTTTCTTTTTGCATATCCCACAACATATATCTCATCATTTGATAAAGGATAGAAATCGATGTTCACATATTTAATAAACATTCGTTCTAGTAATGAGATCCAATTTGGTATCAAATTCAATTGTGGCGAATCGATTCTTCTAAGGTCTCGTTGTCATGAGAAAGGAAGAAAAAATTTTAGTCGTGGGAGAAATCTGGGTTTACTTTCCGTTGTCCTCTTCGCCGGAGCTGTGGTGGTCAATCAGAAATTGCAGAGATAAGTTCGACGACAAATGATGAATCAGGTGAGCCAAATTGTAGAGAAAATAATTGGTTTTTTATTTTTTTTATAAATTATAGGAATTTTCTTTTTTTCTTAAGAAAAAAAATAATAATAAATATATTAAATGTTAGAAATAAAGAAGGGTAAAACTGGATTTTGAGAATATAAAATTTGGTAAAATATACGAGATTTGCTAGTTTGAGTATTAAAATAGATGTGATAAATAGTCTGTGTATTTTTTAGGGAGTCAAAATAGTTTGGGTATTTTTTTTCCAAATTTTATAAAGTTTGTGTATTTTTTAGGATTTTTCCCTTTGCAAAATTTTGTAATCCGCAAAATTATGTAATTCGCTGATTGATGTAATGTTTTATGTAATGAAGCAGTTTGACGACAAAAAAAAAAAAATGGTTTCCTCACAGTTCAATTAAAAAAAATTAATATCACTTTATTTATACGAGTACCTCGATACTGAAAATCGACTGACACCAAAAATGTAGTACTAATTTAACTCTAATTTCTAATGGTAACGACTAACGATGAACGATTATTGTGGTTGTTCCCTTATTATTGATGACTTGATACCTACCATTGGATAATTAAATGTGGATATTAGGCTTTTAGCTGTTCAATAATTTCAAAAAAAACGCTTAATAATGAAAAATATGGAAGCCATAACTTATTCGGTAGGCTTTTCTATATTCTTCGAAACTGCTAGGCACTAGATCCCTAAATCAAGCATTGGGCTCCACACCAAAATTGTGAATTTCCAGTAAAAAGTTGATTTAAAAATAAAAAAATAAAAACACAAAAAGGCCGGTGACCTAATAAGAGAACTCCGCGTAATAACTCTGAGATCAATTTAAGTGATTACTAGTATTAATCATTCAATTAGGCCTTAACTAATATTTTACCCCTTGCATGTTTTAAATTAATGATGGTAGCTCTCTGGTTGTGCCATATCTGTTTAGCAATCATTTCAGATTCCCAAATTCCTGCTACATTTTGACTGCTAATCGGTTGGAAATTTTTGTTGAGAGTTCCATGGAAAAAAATAAAAATCAAAAATTGAGGGGGGTTTATGACTAAATCCGAGAGAAGCTAAGTAAGTGGTGTCTCTGTTCTTCATCACCTAAGGAGAACCCAAAAAAAATGTCTGAGATTATTCATCATTGGATCCAAATCTCGCCTCCTTCTTCTTCTTCTCCTTCTCCTTCTCCTTCATCAGCTCCTCCTCCTATTACCGTGAATCAATCGAGCAATTCATCTTCCGGTGGTATTCGAATAAACCCAATCCTTCTGTTCGTCATCATTCTCTTGTCCGTCGTCTTCTTCATCTGCAGCGTTCTGCATTTGGTGGTGAGATATTACTTGAAGAAGAAAAGATCGAGCCTTTCGTCTTCAGCGACGGGATCCGATCGGAACCCAGAATTCTCCGACTCCGAAACTTACCAAAGACAGCTTCAACAGCTGTTTCATCTCCACGACTCAGGTCTAGATCAAGCTCTAATCGATGCCCTTCCCGTGTTTCTCTACAAGGAAATCAAAGGCTCGAAAGAGCCGTTCGATTGCGCAGTGTGTCTCTGCGAATTCTCAGAGGACGATAAGCTCAGATTGCTCCCGATTTGTAGTCACGCCTTCCACATCGATTGTATCGACACATGGCTCCTCTCGAATTCGACATGTCCTCTCTGCAGAGGAACCCTTTACCCTATAGGGCACCAATTCGATAACCCGGATTTCAATTTCGGGTTTTTCGCCGCCGGAGAAGATGGAGCTAGGGTTTCTCCGGTGCAGAAACCGGCGGAGAATGATATCATGAGCGGGAAGAGAGTGTTTTCAGTGAGGCTTGGGAAGTTTAGGAGCACCAACATTAATACTGGTGGTGAAGGAGGAGGAGGAGGAGAGACAAGTGGTTCTGTGAGTGTGAACAGTAATCTTGATAACAGAAGATGCTTCTCAATGGGTTCTTATCAGTACATAGTGGCTGAATCAGATCTGGTCGTGGCTCTTTGTCCGAATAATGAAGGTCTGAAGAATGTGAAAGAAGGAGATAGTAATCTTGAAGGGAAGAAGATAAACATGAGAAGTAAAGGTGAGAGCTTTTCCGTCTCAAAGATTTGGCAATGGTCAAATAAAAGATCAAAGTTTGCAAATCAAGCAGAAACCAATCTGGTGGGTTCTTCTTCTTCTTCTTATGCTTGTTCTGCATCTGGTAGTACAGTTGCTCCTGGGTTATCATTGAATGGTAGGAGATTTCAGGGTCCATGAGACAAGGGTAGGTACAGATCAAAGGGTAGCTTATTTTCTGCCATTGATTTAATTAAATCATTGATTTTGGGTTTTTGAAAATTCATTTTGTTAACACTATACCTTAGTGGTGGTCTTTTGTGTCTCTGTAGCTGAATCTCTTTGTGTTTGTTGAGGGGAATAAGCTTGTTCTTTGATTATGTTATAAGGGAAGTTTCTGTTAATCCCCTGTTCTAGTCGAACTCTGTTCATAAACAGTCGAGTTTGTTAGTTTGAACTTATGAAGTAGATGAGATTCTGAGATGGAAGGGAACCTCAAAATTGCGCAATTTCTTTTATAAAGTTTTGAAGCTCTAAATTTTGAAGCTTAATGGTTTAATTAATTCAAAACTTTACAAAGAAAGAAAGATTGTTTTCTAGGAAAAGTATTTTCTAAAAAAATGAAGAGAAGTCAAATATGATTTCTTTGGTGGGGTTTTAGACTTGTAAAGAGTATCCAAAAATGGGATGGAATCATTATTGGTAGGGAGAATAATGATGATCAATAATTTGTTATTATGCTCCAAAAAGAGCATTCGAGTAAGAGTAGGTAAGGGAAATCTCACGTTGATCTCCAAATTTGCCTTCTCCAAATTTGCCTTCATAATAATTACGTCACGATGATCTCCAAAGTTTCAAAATTATCAAAATCACATGAACTTTCACTATTGGCTACCACCAGTTATTTACAGTATCAAACTGGCTTTACGTAGAATTTGGTAATGTAGAAATCCAATGGCGTCACAGGTTTTTTGAAGCAGAAATGTTGCTAATCAAGACATTTATGTGATATATTTGCAAAATTAAGACATGATCCAAAAAATCAAAACTTATTTTTATAGACGAAGCTTAACTTGAGATACATCTCTTGTGTTAGACACAACGAGACAAACTCGTGTGCTTCCTCGATCACTTTCCGATTCCAAACATAGGAAATTTTGTACAAAATCAATTCTATTTTTTCTTATAAAACTTGGGAAAATACTTTTAAATAAGTTTATATTTTGAAAACTACACCATTTTTTAATTTATTTTGAAAACCTACTCTTATTTACAAATGAAATAGGAAATTTGTACAAAACCAATTCTATTTATCTTATAAAACTTGGGAAAATACTTTTAAATAAGTTTATATTTTGAAAACTACACCAATTTTTAATTTATTTTGAAAACCTACTCTTATTTACAAATGAAATGATTAATTTAAAATAAATAAGAATTATATTAATTTTAATATTTCAATAAAAATATATATAAAAAATATTTACGTCTCATTTGTAAACTAACATCTAATTAGTTTTTATTTTCTTTAATAATTCTGAAATTTTAACAAATACGTCTCATTTTTTTGAAAATTTTCTAATCGGTTTCTTTTTCATCTGTTCTTCATGTAGTTAATTTTTTTCGATGTGTTATCTTTTGTTTATTCGAATAGTAGTATTAAAAAAAAAAACTATGCACCATCACGAGGAGGAGGAAAATATGACGACAGAGGTGAGTATATTCTGCGGAGGAGCATTCCAGTTAGCAGAGAGAATACTGCGTCAAGTGAAGGAATCCGATGTGGTTTCGATTTGGAGAATGTCTCAGTACCATCAACTATATTCTAACCCAAATGAAATTCAACATGTTAGCAAGCGGTGTGTCCTCTTTCTACATGACTTTGCTTACACACGATCCAGACCCAGCTGCTAGCACATTGCAGAAAACCTTTCAGGTTCGTGTTGATGAAGGAAAATACGACAGTTTGGATTTGACGTGCTCCATTGCTAGACCTAAAGATGATGAAGGTGACTTGTGGTGCACATTATTGCTCATTTTTTTATTTTTTATTTATATAAAAGTCGAGCCTGAGTCAAAATCTCACATGCTGATTAATAATTTGTTGCATAGTGACCACCAAGACGCCCTTCATACCTCACTTTCATGGTGGTACAGCAGCGGATGGTATCTTCTAAGGTGAATTGCCTGATTGGCCGTCAGATGATGCTTTCAATGATGGAAAACGGTTTCACGTGGTAAGAGTATAATTAAGACAGCATTAAGTTTAGTTGAGCTCATGATCAATTTTAGCAAGCAATGATATACTTTTCTTGCTTTTGCAGGTGAAGGAATCAGAGTGGCAATCCACTGATAGGATTTCCATGTATTTAGAACTTGCAATTTGTTCTCATCATAGGTTGACTACATATGTAAGTTTAGCATATCAATTAATGACTGAGTGGCACTGTTGGTAATAATAGTAATGAACACCTAAACGTTTGTTGTTTCTTTTTTTTCTAAAAAAAAAAAGAAAACATTGTTTCTTCTGGTGCAGCTGACATACATTCTATCCCGATTGGAAATTGTAAAAGTTGCCATAGAAACTGCTATATATTGAAGATATGGAGCCCTTGAATGAAAGACTCAAAGACCAAAAGTGCACACACTACAAGAAAACATCACTTATTTCTACGACATGTATATGTCTACATAACGTTTAAGGCTTGGCAGAGCCTCGAGCCATTCGGTAGGTTTTTGAGAAGGGTGAGCATGTTAAACGCAGAGCTATAGTTAGAAGAATCATAGATGAACATACATGATACTTGACTCTCAAGGGTAAGCTTTGTGGTGGTCAAGATCCCAACAAGCCTTCTTTGACTCTCGAGTGGAGAAAAAACTGAAGTTATAAAAAGCGATCTCACTTAGACTAGATTATGGTTTAATGGTATAATTAGTTCAAAACATTTCAAAGAATAGAATGATTGTTTCCTATGAAAAAATATATCAAAATTTTAAAAATTGAATTGGCTTTAAACAAGAAAAAAGTTTTTGATCAAGACAAGTATGTAATATATTTGCAAAACTACATGATCCAAAAATCCAAACTTTTGTGCAGAAAATACATCATGGGTTATGAATCAAATATCCTGAAAATTATATACACAAGAGACAAACTCTGTGATATCCGGTGAAATCAGTTTCTTAAAATGAGGCTGTAATAAATTTTCTTTCCTAACTCGAACAATCCTTATTAGTAAATTAGGTCGGCTCTTATTGACTATTTTTGAAGTTATTTCAAAAGCCTCCTCAATTGTGGGGATTCATCGAAAACCTTTTCTTTTTCTTTGGTTCATCCAAAGTTCATCAATACTTAAAGGATGGTGACTTGCAGACAATTTCCCCAAAGAATTCCATTTTTAAGTGGTTTAAGGTGTTCTCACATTTAGATCTTACATCTTTTCCAAAAAAATCTGGATTGCAAAATGCAAAAAGATACCAAGTGCAAACGGGTAAATTATAAATCTCTGTTAAGTAAATACTCACATTGACTTTCCCATCTCCATCCCCCTCTATTTTCAGGATTTCTTTAAAATCTTTCACTTAGAATTTCCAAATGCAAATGGTCCTTCATTTAGAATTTCCTTAAAATCTTCATTAAGATCCTCTTTAAATACTTTGTATTCTGCATCAAATAATTATCATTTTCAGCACTTGAGAGAGCATATATCATACAACTGAAAGAGAAAATCATACCTTGCTACTTGGAGCACAGCTAAGACCACAAAAACAAGGTAAAATATAATGATTTTGGTGTAAGAACATATTCTTTCTCTTGTAGTTCTTCTTCAGATTTCTCTTCAGGCGGGTTTCATCCTCTTTATCTTCTTTTTGATCCTCTCCCTTACTCTCTTCTTCCTCATCCTCTTCTTCAATATCTTTCAACTCAATCTCAAGAATGACGAAGTTTGTAAGCAGATGCATCGGCTTATCAGAACCACAAATAAACATTTTTTTGTCATCACTTGCACCCACAGACATGTAATGAGTAGCTAGTGACACATATGCATATCCATCATCAGACACATATTCTCTGTTTTCATTTTGCAGATAGCAACAAGTTATCTATCATATTTTTAACTTTTGTCATTGCCAGAACATTATTGTAGGTCCTAAGTCTATTTTTTATTCTCTTTTGTGACATCATGTAAACACTCAATTTCTTATGCTGAAAATCAATCAGTCTCACCAGGGGCGGACTCAAAAATTATTTCGGGTTATATGTATGATTAATGAAACCAGAATCAGTTTTAAGATTTAAAATGCTAGAAGCAAGAAAACAAAATGATTGTGCACAATCTCTGAACACGAGACTTTTGGTCATTTGCCATATTTTGCCATATTTTACCATATAATTTGTTGTGGTTGATGGATTTTATGTTCTTTTAATATTGTAAAAAACATACATAATGAACATACATTAAAAGACTATGTAACAAAGTCAAAGTGACAACGCAAGCAAGTCTAGAAACAATATATAAATGAAGCTGTTCTACATAAAACACAAAAGAATATGTTTATATTTATTTTAATAAATAGAATAGTACGATCTAGTAATTAGCACAATACATAAGAAAATTGTATCCTATGCATGTCGATATAGTACGTCTTGTTCATTAGCAACACAAATCATATTAGATGCAAAAAAAACTGTTTTTAATACGATTCAATATTTAAGCAATTGATAGTATGAAATTAATGGAAGAGAGAAGATGAAATAGGATAAGAAATAAAGTTTTGAAACAATACATGGGAAAGAAATGATGTTGTGACGTTTTTTGTTTATGTTAGAATCATATTTATGGTAGAATGTGGAAGTCCTTTCTTGGTTCTGTAGTTAATTTTTTTAAAAAAAATTGGTTATAGCTGCTATTTCCTTTAATTAGTTGGAAAAAGTTCAAAGAAAAAAAAGATTGTTTCCTGAGAACACTACATATTTAAAAGAAGAGAAGTCAGATATGATTTCTTTGGTAGGGTTTTAGACTTGTAAATACTAAAGAGTATCCAAAAAGAGCATTCAAGTGTTGGTATGGTAAGGGAACTGTCACGTTGAACTCCGAATTTGCCGTCATAATAATTACGTCACGATGATTTCCCTAGTCACATGAACATCCACTATATAGTAGCACCAGTTATACAGAGGATCGAACTGGCCTTTTTGTAAAATTGGTGATGTATTAATCCAGTTACGTTAAGATGTCTCATAAGTCACAGATTCTTGGGCAATTTTTTGTAAGAAAAAAAAAACAGAATTGGCTTCAAACAAGAGAAACGTGTTGATGAAGACATGTGTGTAATAAATCATAATTGCAAATTAAAACATGATCCTAATTATTTTATGGATCTTTTTTATGTCGGTCTTCATGACCGGATTTAGTGGGACAAATCCAACTCCAACAATAACGGCATATCTTGTCGAGATCCCAAAAAAAAAAAAAAAAAAAAAAAACCATCGACCACCACGAGGAGAAGAATATGACGACGGACTCGGGGGAGTTGTGTCTTTCGGCGGAGTGAGCAGCGCGAATACTGGCGTCAAGTAGAGGAATCCGATGTAATTCTTTCATCTTTTTATTGTTTAGAGAATCTATCTATGATTGTGATTTGTTGGATTGTTCCTTTGTTTCACAAAACTAACCCTAGTTCTTAATAGCTTCTAGACTACTAGAGGAAATCGATCGCTTCTAGGGTTGTTTATGTTGCTAATTTGGGTCTTAGGGTTTCGAGATTTAGTGGAACTAGATGGCTTCTAGGTTTGTTTATGGACTGACTATCTTGCTGTTGGGTCTTAGGGTTTCGACATAGATGATGTCAAAGTACCATCATCTATGTATGGATTGATCAATGGATTGCTTCCATTCAACTGTACAAATAACAGACGTTATCCTTACCGTTTCGTGGTCAACCTTTATGCTAAGGTGGGGCTTCATCGTTACAATATGTTGGAGGTAATTTGAACTTGTCTCCTCTCTCTCTCCTTGGTGCTTTATCAATATGATCTCCTCCTATACCATTTTCTTTATTTCATCAATGTCAGGGAACAAGCTTCAAGCACTCGGCCCTAATGAAATTCAACATGGTAGGAGGCTTTATGTCCTCTTTCTACATGACTTTGCTTGCACACAATCCAGATCCAGCTGCTAGCACATTGCAGAAAACCTTTCAGGTTCGAGTTGATGAAGGAACATTTGGCAGTTTGGATATAACATGCTCCATTGCTAGACCTAAAGATGAAGGTGACTTGTTGTGCTTTATTGTTCATTTAAATAGAAGTAAAGCCTGAGTATAAAATCTCTTTTGCTGATTAATAATTTGTTGCATAGTGACCACCAAGACGCCCTTCATACCTCACTTTCATGGTGGTACAGCAGCGGATGGTATCTTCAAAGGTGAATTGCCTGATTGGCCGTCAGATGATGCTTTCAATGATGGAAAACGGTTTTACATGGTAAGATTATTAAGACACATCATTAGCTAGGTTTTTTTTTGTTGTTGTTGGTCATGATCATTATTCCAGCAAATTGTACTGATAGGTTTGAGTTGCTTTTGCAGGTGAAGGAATCAGAGTGGCAAGCCACTGATTGGATTCATATGTATTTGGAACTTGTAATTGCTTCACACTGTAGGTCGGCTGACTATGTAAGTTTTGCATATCAATTAATGACATATGATGAGTGGCATTGTTTGTAATTATAATAATGAACACCCAAACAATTGTTGCTTTTGGTGCAGTTGAGCTCTGTTCTGTCTCAGTTGGAGATTGTGAAAGTGGCGATAGAAACTGCCATTGAAGATGTGGAGTCCCCAAAGGAGAGACTCAATGCCAAAATTGCACATGTTTACATAAAATTTAAAGGCTTGGCAGAGCCTCAAGTCCCTAGGCAGGTTTTTGAGATTGGTGAGCATGTTGAACGCAAAGCTATTGTTAGAAGAGTCATCAGTAAGCATACAGGATACTTGACTCTCATGGGTAAGCTTTGCGGTGGAACACTAAAGCATCCTCGGGTTGAAATAGAAACCGAGAGTTGTAAGAAGCGACCTTGCTTAGGCTAATAAACCAAGTTATTTTGCCGGTTTGGACTCTTTTATTTGGTGCGGTGTGTCTGTTTTTTTTTTTTAAGTGTGTTCTGTTTTAATACAATCCAATGCAAGTCTTTTTCATCTTCTTATTCTTTAGAGAATTAAATTATTAATTTCTACTAGATAACAAATGGAAACTGGTCGCTTTTAAATAGCTAGCTAGGGTTGTTTTTGGACTGAATATTTTGCTCATTTTGATATAGAGAATGTTTCTAAACGACCATATATCTGGACTGAGGTCCTTGTATGTATTTATGGTAGAAATGATGTTGTGACGTTTTTTGTTTATGTTAGAATCATATTTATGGTAGAATGTGAAATTCCTTTTTTTGGTTCTGTAGTTAATTATATAAAAAATTGGTTATAGCTGCTAATTTTCCTTTAATTAGTTGGAAAAAGTTCAAAGAAAAAAAGATTGTTTCTGAGAACAATATATTTAAAAGAAGAGAAGTCAAATATGATTTCTTTGGTAGGGTTTTAGACTTGTCACGACTAGAGAATATCAAAAAGAGCATTCGAGTGTTGGTAAGGGAACTGTGACGTTGAACTCCAACTCCGAATTTGCCATCATAATAATTACGATTTCCCAAGTCACATGAACATCCACTGTATACTTATATAGTAGCACCAGTTATACAGAGGATCGAACTGGCCTTTTTGTAAAATTGGTGATGTATTAATCCAGTTACGTTAAGATGTCTCATAAGTCACAGATTCTTGAGCAATTTTTTGTAAGAAAAAAACAGAATTGGGTTCAAACAAGAGAAACGTGTTGATGAAGACATGTGTGTAATAAATCATTATTGCAAATTAAAACATGATCCAAAAATCCAAAAATTTTGTGCAAGACACAAATAGATGTGATCAAGATAAGTACTGTATGTAATAAATACAGAGGAACGATATGAAAATACAGCCAGCCTCACAACCCGCGAGGGAAGTTGTTGATTTGTCCTTCCTCCAATACATCTTTTCCGTTCACTTTGTACCCAATCCTCATGCGCATCACAAGAGATTTCTGCCATAAACATTAAATCCCTAGATTGCTAAGAGTCACTGAATCCAGACATAAATTTAGAAAGGAAGCTCAACAGAGAAATTGTATACCTTCCCGTGCTGGCTGTTAGTGACTCTTAGATTCTGCGTGATGTTACCACTTGCCGGGAGTGTGTTACTGCTAGCTGGATCCAAGTGCAGCTGGAGGAACTGGAAATTTCCCAGAACAAAGACAAGGTTAAAGAAATTTGCAAATCATAAGGGGGTGAAGAAAAAGGCAAGGACGATGTTAAAAGCTGAAATGACCTTTGGAACAGCAGCCTGGAAGATACAATCTGTGAAAGTATTAGGAGACAAATTTATAAAAGTCGCCTGGACATTTGTTGTTTGTGGGTTCCCTGGTGTCTTTGAAAAGCTGAACTCAATCTTCAAGGAGATGCTCTCGTATGCAACAATAGGGGGATATACTGGACCATTGGTCGCTGCAATAAGGAGGAAAGCCTGTTAATGATCTTCCTAATAGAGTTTCAATGATTTTTTATATAGACTTTTTTTCAGTGACAATACATCATTTTTCTTACCTTCCGGCGATGGGCTTGGAGAAAGACCATCTAACAAATCAAACATACCAGCAGAGGAAGTCGTTGCTTTGTGAGGTGGAGCTGGTGAAGAAAGTGTCTCTAGCGCAATTGAAGGATTCTTGTTATAGTCAGTTGTTGATAATAAATCAATAGATGATGTGCTGTTTTGTGCCGGAGAAGGTGTTCCAATTGATAGAATATCCAGCAACAGATCTGTGCCGGCTTTTGGAGCCTGGGTTGCATCTGAAACATTGCAAGAAAAAGAAGAAGATCCAACATGAGTTATCCTCTTGCAAAGCCACAGATGAGAAGGTCTAAAAAAATTTTGTTCATTCAGAGACAAATCATAACTGCGCATGCCATAAAATGAAAGCAGAATCTATTGACACGCTAAAGAACTAACCAGATTGTGCTGGCGATGATCCTAAGTCAACACCGAGAAGATCCTGAAGGAAATCTGCACCAGATGAGCTAGGTGCAGCCAGGATATCGTCAGAACCCAGGTCCAGCAAGTCAACAAGTGGAGCTGCAGCAACACCATTTGGAATACTAACTGAAGGTTTGGACATTGTTGAAACTGATGCGGGCAACGAGCCAGCCCTCCTTACATTGAAGGTAGCCTCATCTAATACGGGCATTCTCTCAACCAGAGAAGACCTATATGCACACAGACCTCCCTTGTATGATGAAAAATTACACTAGAAGATGGATGATGAAGAGACAAACAAGGGATATCATTAACCACCTGATATTTTTATGCCTATCAACGATAGAATTGAACTCTATAGCTCTCTGCTGCATTTCAAGGAGAAGGCTCCCTTTCTGCTTCACAATTATATCTTTTATCCTCCTGCCATTGAATTTTAGAAAACTGTTTAATATCCAAAAGAGAGTTGAGGTCAGGAGGTGCAGGTAAAATGTATTCCTAATCATTTCTCAGAAGGTCAAGACAGTTTCCGGTAGAACCAAAATTCATTATTCATATACTCAGTACGCATATGCATCTTGTGTAGATTTTAAGTTGAATAAGCACGGATATTAAGATGAACGAGTTGGGATAAATACAGATAGCACACTGAGATTCAATAAACTTGAACATACTCTGAAATAGAAGGAAAGCGGGATGACAGCTTCAGTAGAGCAACCAATGCCATCGCCCTTGTATTCATGTCTGAGTTATGGCGAGTGATAGCATCCTCGATAACGTCCAGGGCATCAGATTCCGTTACCTGCTCAAGGCAGTTAACTAGTCATCGCACGCTCTTTTAAAGTCAACGAGGAATCCCAAGAAGCAAGACCATCTGCCTATTATATATATAATGACTTAAGATTGGTATAGTAATGCTCACCGTTATTGGATCTTCAATACCAAGCACCCCCACATTGTTGACCAACAGATCACCATATTCCCCAATGCACCATATCGCCACTCGAACAAGGGTCTCCTGATGGAAACCTCAAAGAAACCATATTAGGAAGGATTATACTGATTGAGGACTGAAATCAATCGAGCACTAGAAAAATAAGAGCTACCTGTTCCGAAAATGTCAAGACTGCTTTGTATAATGCCCTGACTGTATATCCATGAAGCTCTGATGCATTGCTTATGACAACAATAAGTGCATGCCACACATCATCTTTCACAAACTTTCCAGCCTACTAACATGGAATAGAGGACAGTAGGGTTACGACCGATACAAAAAGAGAATTTAAGAAGAGCTAAAGCAGATATAAACTCTCAGAGAACGGTTGGCATAAACTCGTACGATGTTAAATCATAGCATATAATGGCTCGCGATTGAATCCATACCTCCGACAAAACCTTAAGCATCTGATCAATGTACCAGATTTTCTCTGGAGAAAACCTACATTTCAAAATTGATAACACATCAACATAAAATCTCAAATAATTAGACACTCACAATAGCTTATCTCCCTCAGCCCAACCCCAATAAACCCCCCCCCCCTCCCCCCCCTCTGTTTTGAGAATGAAAAGGGTTTAAAGCAAGTGGCCATTCACTTCCTAAACTAGAATACTTACTTTTCAACGATGGAACAAATTTTTGCACTAAGATCCTCCTTAAAATCTTCATCGCTGATTTCCAAGTAATCAATTAGCTCCTCTGTCAGTTGTTTGACATTATTCTCATTCACCAAAAGAGAGACAAGATCAAGAGCTCTTTTCCGGATAGAAGCATCTGGGTCCTAAATTGGTGATGGAAGCAGAAGCCAAATTAAAATGTATTCTTTCTCTAAGACATCTACATACAGTTAACATTGTATACAAATATTTCCCGGGTACTAAAAATAATACCTTAACACAGTTCAAGATTGTAACCCTGTGCCTTTGCACAGCTTGATCATCAAAAGCGATTGCTTTCATCAACATGTTTAATGCAACATATCTGAGAAAACGAAAGTATAAATTTTATAAGGGGTTGCAGTATGTTTGAGAGAACAAGAGCTAGAAAGCATAAAGTAAACCCAATATAAGGATGCACTGACTGATAAAAAGAGCACAATGTGATTCGTAGAATTAAGCAGACCCAATGAAAGACGCTATACAGTAAAGCAAGCAAGCTAGTTCTGATCTAAACATATAATAAATATATGATTCTACCGATAAGAAAAAATGAGGTGAAGGGGGTTGAACCTGATATTATTGTCGCGGTTAGATAAGAATCTTCCCAAGATATTGATAGCAAGCACACGCAAGCTACTGGTATCTTCAATGGCCATGATTGTTTCAACACACTCATAGAGTACGGCGTTTCCTGCGTTTTTGTTTGATTCAGTTTTTGTTGCCACCTACAATAGCATGAAACCAACTAGAATAAAGATTTCCCTCAGCATAACAGCAAGGATAAAGGAACCAGGAAAACAAAGTAACCCACAGTACATCCCCGACTCTGAACTTCAACAACAAAGTATGTAATAAAAGCGGGATGCATTTTTTAGTTTTTTTAATCATGGTGAGATAGAACGGAACGGCGCAACCTACAGACTTATATGGCCACCCATAAGAACTCCCTAAGAAAACCAAGACCGGAATCAAAGAAGGGAAAATTCAACCCGGCCAAAAATACGAGTAAAATCCAGTACCCGTTAAGTCTTGTATCTACAAACATGATTGATAGCCCATCACCCCTATCCACTAAACAAACTTTTTCTCACTTATGCTATAATTTAACAGAATCAGTTCCAGCAGATGAGAGAACATAGCTATCCTACAATATTTTCTATTATCCGCACAACATTTTTTCGAAAAATATAGTTATTGCAACTGGAAAGAAAGATAACCATAAAATATTTTCCTTTCATAAGAACATTGCAAAAATGAAAATATTGAACCATATCCACAATCACTTGGTAATTACGACTAACCTGGGCAAGTATATCAGTCATCAAATCACTCGCATCAGCATCACCATGGCCTAAAACACGCAGGAGCTTAAGTAACCGTACGTGAAGAAAAGGGTCTGTGATCCCTGCAACATCATACTCTGGCTGATATGCGCTATTAGTAATATCCCTCAAAGTTTTTATCAGTCCCTCCGTGCATTTCTGCAGAGACAATACAAAGACAAGAGTTTGTCAAACTGCCTGTCTGCCACATTTTAGCACAGTGTTCTAATTCTAAGCGAATTGCTCACATGAAAGAAGAACTTTACCACAGTATAAATTATAGTACACAGAAGCATCATACAAGTAATATAGTGGCACATGTATGCATATTCTATGAAGAATGGAAAACTACATTACGCTGATGTTCATGTATGCATAATAGAGTGGTCTACAGAAATTTTTATTCACCTTTCTGAAGTATTCTAGGGCTTCATCATTGATTGTGCATAATTCATAACAGAGTTGAACTCCTGTTATAAGAACCCCATGATGCTTTTCTTTAAGCAAGGAAGAAGCAGCATTTACAAAGTTTTCTGCAAGATCTGGAACTTTCCTTACTATTCTAGTGGAGCAAAGTGCGGCCTGCAAACAATAAACATAAATGGTAAAAGCAATGAAGAAACGAACAACAGAAATCAAACTTCATCAGGCCATATATATATAGGAACTAAAAAAAAACACTATACCTTTTTACGGATATTAGGGTCACGAAACTGGATTAATCTTTCTACTTCTGGCGCAAGATCACGGGCCATTTCTGCTGAACAAATGTTCCCTAAAGCACAGAGCGCGAGTCCTACAACATACTGGTTCGTGTGGTTAAGATCTCTGCACGTGAATTAAGGTCAAACTGGAACAAATATATTCCGATTAATTTCCCTCCCAAATTCCCATCACAGCAATGCAACCTAAAATCAAGTGTTCTTCTTTTTTCCCCAACTAACAAAGGCCATATTAGTAAGATCAATATCAGGAGTAATAAGGATACTGTTTTAATGAATTTGTGACCAGCATCAACACTTCTTGTCTCTCATCAAGAAGCAACATTAGCCCGAGATATCCAATCCTCTTCTCTGGAAATCCAGGGGACGCAATTAGCTTCAAGCATTCCATCTGACCAAAGTGTGTCGGGTAACCCAGCATGTGTATGAACATGAGTTTTGCGAGGTTCCGGTGCCTATCATGTGGGTCATTTTCATTAATGGATGCTCGGATATCGGCACACTCTTTCCTTACAACACCACGCTCCTCCGCAGCTGTTTTGCATGCTCTTATGGATCTGATCATGTCCCTGAATCATGTTCACATGCCAACCTTAACTTCATCAGATTCATACAATACATAATTCGAACTGATCTGACTACAATATTCAATACAAACAACTGTTCTTGGAGTAAAGCGAAATTCTAAGGGAATTCTAAAACCACCTAAAACCAAATATCATCTTCGAGACAGGCCAATAGAAAAACTCATATCAGAATTCAATCATCAAAATGAACGAGCTCAATTACAAACTGTTATCAAATTTCGTTTGTAAACTGATCAAAGACAGAAACAACTAAGAAACCTGAAACAGAAATGAAAAGAAAAAGAAAGAAGAGAATCCAATTACCTTAGACGAGTACCAGAAGAAAATGGATTCATGGTTGGGTGTTGAAGAGTTGGACCTTGGCCCGCCGGCAACTACAAATCAAGTTAACCGCGCAGCAGAATTCCGCCGCGGGGATTGTTCAAATCCGTTACCGGAGCTCCGACCAGCTGATCAAATACGAGGGATGAAAAAGAAACTGAGGATTTGGATCTCGATGGACGATGGACGATGCTCGTTTTTTTTTTCTTCACAGTCTTCGTAAGCCAAATTGCCAAATTAAATGCGTTGTATAAACATGACTTTAATTTACATCGAAAACGACAGCGTTTTTTGAGCAATCTTGAAACATTGATTGGGCCAGTTTTGGGCCGGTTTTATCACGAAATTAAAAGTCCAATGCTGTGAGATAGAAGATAATTGGTTGTTTCAAATTCTCTTCCCTACACTTCAATACAGCGGATTGTTGTAGGCCCTAGTATCGCCATTACTTGAAGAAGTGTGAGACACTTTAAACTTTAAAGAGATGCTTTGCAGCAAAAATAATTAAGACACAATCGCTTTCCCTTCCTCCTTAATTACGACATGGCTTGGAGGTTTACGTCCTTATTTCTCTTCTTGTTCGTCGTTTTCAATCGGGGTAATTTTTATTTTCCATGTATCTGCTCTCAAAGTTGCTAATTTAGTTGAAATACCCAAAACTTGAATTTTTAATTTTCCTGGGATTTCTATTGATTTTGTTTCAGTGAGGGCTAAGATTGTTTTAGAAGACGGGTACGAGGTTACAACAGTAGTCGACGGTCACAAGTCTGGTCTGAATCCACACACGATTCATGCTCTTCCAGGATCTTCCAGTCTGATCGTCCTTGATTCGTCCGGAAGCACATTCTACACTACTTCGTTTCCTCTGTCCGTTGGTAAAACACACAAATCCACCCTTTTTGTATCAATCTACTAATCGGATTATCATAATTGTGTTTGTAAATGGGAACTAGATTCATAGATGCATAAGTAATTGTTCTGGCTTGTGGCTTTGTAAACGGGTACTAGATTCATAGTTTGATTTATTTATATATATATATATGTGTGTGTGTTTGTGTGTGTGTGAAAGATCTAAACTTTACTATCTTCAAGTGGAGATTTTCAAATTCTGTTTCATCTTTCTCTCAATTGCAGTTTTAGCTAATTTGGAGTATGTGTGTGTATTTGTGCAGATAGTGTGATAAACCGGTTTGCTGGGGATCGGAATCCCGGTTATTTAGATGGTAAAGCTGGTAACAGCCGGTTTAACAAACCCCGTGGTTTTGCTGTGGATGCTAAAGGGAATGTCTATGTTGCTGATAAGAATAATAAAGCTATACGCAAGATCAGCTCTTCAGGTGTTTAATCAATTTCTAGTATCCCTATGCTTGCATGCCAGTTTGTTACATTCAGAATTCACTAGTTATAGTTCGATTATGCATCTTTTGTTGACTGGATGTTGTAGGTTATGTAACCACCATTGCTGGAGGAATCTCAAAGGATATTGGACATAGAGACGGACCTGCACAGAATGCAACATTCTCTAGCGATTTCGAGCTAACTTTTGTTCCTGAAAGATGTTGTTTGCTTGTTTCCGACCATGGAAACGAAATGATCCGCCAGATAAATTTAAAGGAGGAGGATTGCCTCGAAAGCTCTCACTCTAGTATGTTTCTTTCTACAGTAATCTTTTAGTCGATTTCATACACTCTGCTTTTAGAAACTTCAACGATTCTTCTTTTGCTGTTTTCAGATTTAGGGATATACTCGCTCTGGTCAATAGGGTTTGTCCTTTCATGCTTTCTCGGGGCTGCCATAGGTTTTGCTGCTCGTCCTTACATCATTCGTCATGTAAGACTTTTTTTGGCTATCTATCATCAAAATAATTGTATATAAAACATATCGAGATCTCTTAACCAAATCGTTATAGACAGGAAGAAGTGAACCACCTCTCGTTCATCGCGACATGGAAGCTTCTCCTAATCAAATTGGGGGAACAAGCTCTGATCTTCTTCTCCTACATTAGAAACCGAGTTGCTGGATCAACGGTTTATTCGGTACTAAGTAGACTAGTTATGATGATCGTGTCTCACCTTTCCCTCATGTATTCCGCAATAAGTAGATTAGTAAGTTCGATGGTATCTCCCCTTTTCTTCATGTGTCAACCCAACAATGTAGTTAGTTTAGACAAGACAGTCTCTTTCTCTGATGCCGACAGCCCAAGTTGCGGCAACTCAAAGCCGCCGCTTTCTCTGAAACCCTCTGATGATCTTATGGACTTGATTAGCTTTGATGATGCACAAGAGTGCACTGATCAAGAGACGGACGCTGCTTTGTCTCTTCCTCATGCAACCATAGATGATATTATTAAGGTTCAGGTTGAAGGATTTTCAAAGATGGCTGAGGAAAACGCTGCATCTCGTGGTTCTTCCTCTGCTGAGTAAGTTTCGGTTAACAGGACATGGAGGCAGAGGAAGCATGTATCTTTTGTAAATCTTATGTTCTAGGAGTTAAGTAGCTTTGTGCTGAACGATTGCTTGATAATCTTTATGGAAGTCCTCATCTTTTTCTTTATATTACTGAATAATAATTAAAAGTTTGCTACTTTTATTACAAGAAAGATCTAAATACCCAACTTCCCAAATTTATCTTCTCAACAAATCTCAAAACCCATCTGTACTCAAATCCCCAATGTTCCTTCTCTATCATATATTATCAGTCAACTTCTCATGTATAGGAATAGTAACCGTATGGATAACTCACAGATTGGTGTGCTCTGTAGTGAAGATTCTGATGTTCAGTATTATCTGTATGGTTTCCGAACTCTGTAGGCTTAGCAGTAGCTGCTGCTACCACACGCCTGCCGTCTTGCTCTTGCACCGCTCCGAACACAATCTCATTAGTCTTCTCACTGATCCGCTCATAATGAGTGTGCGGGATCGTTGAGTGATGCCTACGGTGATGCTGCTGCTGCTTATGCTTCTGTTGCTGCTGCTCCTGGAGGAATTCAGGGTCCAGGCTTCTGAACAAGGCACGGCTCTGGCGCAACTGTTGCATTTTCTCTGCGTCTTTGGACATGAAAGCGTAAGTTTTTTTGGGAGTGGGGTTCCTGGACTCGATGGGGGGTGGTTCATCTTCGTTGTGTATCATAAAGCTCTCTTGAATTGGCCATGAAGTTGTGCTAAAAGCAGAATGATTTGTCGCTTGGTGATTGAAGTTGAAGCTGACTCTCTGCTTCTTTCTGAGACCAGGAAACATTCCACCGAACAGCTCCAATAAAAACAACCAAGCATTCGACATGAATATCTGTAACGGCAGGAGGAAGCTTTCTTCTTGTTTCTCTTGCTCATCTCCGGTTGGAATCAGAGGTGGTCTGACTGGTTTCATAGGCTTTTGGTCAGGAACGGCTTGGTATATTTCTTGATCCTATGTAAAACACAACAGCCAGAAATGTTGGTTATAGCTATCATACAGTAGCAAAAGTAAAATGGTAATGTTTGGGATGTTAGGAAGCTAGTGGAACACTCACAGTGTGATATGAAACGATAGAACCGAGCCTACGTTGCAATAGAGCCAGCATATAACCAAAGAAACCTGCCGCTATAAGAACTGCAATCCCTGCATAATTTGAATTTAAATCATTGAGTTCAGAGATATAGATGATTCAGGAAGAACGGAGACAACAAACCAAAGATTTGGAAAGTAAATCTTACCAAGAGGAAAGCCACTTCCGTACTGATAAGCACAGTCATCGAAATGGAGTGGAATCTCTCTAATGGCTCGGTTTCCTCGGTCAATGACTAGCAATGAACAACTGCTTCCAACATAAACAACATCAAAATCATTTGAAAACTTTGCATCCTCACTCGGACCATCCACATGACCTCCCCCACGAACCATTTTCCCCCCAGCAATGGTTGTAACACCTGCCATTGCATTGTTTTTTCTTTCTCAAATCTGATGCTTACCAAAATAGATAAACCAAACCACATTTATCCCAAAAGGCATCCACAAAATACCTCCTTCACTGATCTTCCTGATAGCATTATTCACAGTGTCTGCAACATAGATGTTTCCTCTATCATCCACTGTAAGTCCTTTTGGATTGTTCAACCTCGCGTCTCTTAGTCTACCGTCGACATGGCCCGGATATCCTTCAGGGGAGCCAGTAACAAGCCTCGGTCTGCTATCTGCCATTGTTCTAAGAGTTACAATTTTTCTGTTCAAGAATCAGCTACTACTTGGTTTCTATGGAACAATATTCATCTGCCCCTAATCGAATCATGCAATCAGTATTCAATGTTAATGCTGCAATTAAAGCGATTGTATTCTTGACCAGCCAAAAGCATTCTCTTTGAGTCCCCATTAATCTCAAATAAAGAAAAACGCTTACATACGACACAGACCTAGCAAATCTCTGGATTTTCAAAATAAATTAGCTAAAATAAATTGCCATATACAGCAATAAGTATAGTCTATGTGCACAGTGTACAGCGAATTAGGTAAGAAAATAGTTTCTTTTCCACGTGAAGGCAGGGAAAAATACGTGATTCTATCCGTATTCAAAATCCTTTAGAGGATCATCAAAAAGTATCAAATCCATGTCGACGCGGAATCAATAGTACAAATGTGACTCGGGAAAAAAGTTGGAAGTTTGATATTTAACGATGATGGCACTTACATAGGGAAAGAGAGGAGGATATCTTGTAAATGTTACTATTCTGAGAATCCAGAATAAGCAGCTCGCCATTGGGCAAGACCTCGAGAGAATAAGGTTCGATACCGAGTTTGCTTCCGTCTAATACCGTTTCCACTGTATACCCATTTTCAAATTTCACCATCGATTTCGCAGGAGCCGCTGATTTAGAAGAAGAAAAACAAACCCAGGAATTAAAAAAAAAACTCACAACCTTAATCAGTGAGAAAGGAACAGATCGGAATATCTCAAACCTGTTTTAGTGGTGGTTTTGATGGACCATAACCATTTCATAAGGGAAGTTCCATGATTCGAGATGAAACCACTAACAATCTCTGCAAAAATAAGAAGATAAGAAAATGCAAGTAAAAATCGAAACCCAGATCAAAAAGAGTAGGATGAAAATGACCCATTTCCAAACAGAGTGAAACTAACTCGTTGGTGAGGTCGATGAAGGAGCTGAAGCTACAAACCCAGAGAGGAGCAGAATGATAATACCCAGAAACAGATATTTACTTCTCATTACTAAGTTTCAGCCTTTCTGGAGAGACGAATAGCGAAGTGAGAAAGATGAGGGGGGGAAGAACGGAGAAGGAAAAAACCCTAGTTCATATCTAACAATACGGAAAAAGGGGAAGAATGGTAGATATTGAGCTTGCGATGGAGAAGGAGAAAGGTTATGAATGGCAGGAAACAGTGATGGCTTAAAATGTTGAAGGAAGTAGGGACAATCTGTGAGAAAGGAGGAAAAAAGGTTGGAGAGAGAGAGAGAGGCGTGGACGAGTGACACATTTGTCATGCCATCAAACGTCGGCGCAACAAACTTTTTAATAATACCAATATTTTACCTGTTTGGCGATTAATTTATGATGTTTATTAGGCCTTAAACCTCTTAAATTATTAAATTGGGTGTTTACTAGGCATATACTATTTATAGTATATTTCATATTTGTTTAGATTACTTTCATAATATCTCACCACTGCAGGGATTGGAGATGAGTATTGGTAATGTGATTATCAATCACACACACACAAAATCAAAAAAAAAAATCATCGTTATCAAAAATAGTTCCATCAATCTGTTACAAAGTCAGAGTTTTACATTCCTTTCATATCAAGGTGAAATCAATCCGGATTCACCAATCACCGCTAGTGAAAAGTGTTAAAAGAAAAAGTTAAAAAGAACACAATCTGACAAAATACTTTCGAACGACGACGTTTGGAGACCACAAACATTTTTATTCACACGGCACCGTTACATCTTTCTTTACAACCTTCATCTACACTATGCACAATCCTTGATCTCAAATTCTCAGTAGTTAGGTGCTCACAAGATTAGTCAATTTTTAATATTGTGTCACTTGGTTAAAGTATTACAAAAATACACAACTTCTCCATTTGGTTACTCCGTGTAAATACAAACCACCATAGAGACTTAAAAAGATATTCTATACAAAGAGATGAAAACTGCAATTCTAAAACCCAGAAAAAAAAACAACAGGGAGAGAGGTAGAAGAAAACACCTTTCCCAAGCTTGGAACCAAAAAAATATCACACAGACAAGTCCCATGTTAAGCTTCATATACAACACCCCAATCCCAATCTTCTCCAAGTTATATGTTGGTTTTGGTTACTCACACACTGCCACACTTCAGGATCGTTTTTTTGGCTATCAGATGATGCTCTCAAACGCCACATGCGTTTGGGAGGAGGATTCTTGTTGATACTCGGGCTTTGAGCTACTTGATGCAGCAGCCAATCCTCCTAGGAGCTTCAATACATCAGAGACATCATCTAAGAAGTACTTGGCTTTGCTCGGTTTTCTTCCCACTGTGCAGGCAAAGATCTCTGGTGGCATTGGGAGGTCCGGGTTTGTCACTGTGCTCAATATGCTCTCAAACATGTCCTCGTCTGATCTGTCATCTCCTATACACATCACCATGTCCGGTGGGTTTCCTTCCTCTACCATTCGGTGTATGACTTTTTCCACGGCTAGGCCTTTGCTTACTCCCTGCGTCAATAAAAAAGAAGGTAAGAGACTTTTGTATTCGATTAGGTTCACTAGTTCTTCACAGATTTTTGCACGCAAATACTTGTATGCATGCAAAGAAAAGGATTAAAAATGGATCTTTATCTTACCTGAGGTTTGACCTCTACGATGTGTTGGCCTCTCTTGACGACAACGGGCTCGTTTGCGAGTACGCTCTCTAGATGATCCAGAAGCTCTTTTGCTTGGCAGGATCCAAAGTCTGGATCTGCATCTTGATGATGCCAAACCAAAGCACTCTCTTTGAACTCTATTGTGGAACCGTCTGTTGCCTCCATGTATGATCTCATAACCGGTTCTACCATTGTCTTCCACTCCGCCTCAGCTGACGAGTAACAAGTCTCCCACTCTTTCTTGCTACTCCACCTGAATCCAAATATAAAATAAGTTTAAGTTTGTTCAAATTCGTGTTAGAGACCTGAACTGAGAGAAACCATTTATATACCTTATGAAGTATCCGTGTTCAGCTGCTAATCCAAGATTCTCACATGGAGATAGCCAGTCACTCAGAGACTCCCAGCCTCTTCCACTGACGATAAACACGGTGTTTTTAGGATCCCCACACAGAGATTTCAGAACAGAGAGGACTTCGGCATTAGGAGTTTTGATAATGGAGCTCTCAGGAACGAGAGTGCCATCATAGTCCAAAAATATAGCCCTTCTCTCTGTATTTCTGTACGTCGAAACAATGTGATCGATAGATAGCTTCCTGAAACTCGGAGACAGGGACAAAACTCTGAAACTCAAGCCAAAACCAATACCCCAGCAACGTTTATTATAATGATCCTGGCATGCCCTCTCCAGATCCTGCATAAAGCTCTTTGCCCAATAACCCACGTCGTGAGTACTAACATAGTGATAGTGTTTCTCATGCCTCAATCGCTTTTCAGTCTCACTCATTTTGAGGGCTAAGTTAACAGCTTCTGCAACAGCATCTACATCCCACGGGTTCACCCTGATCGCGCCACTTAAAGAAGGCGAGCAGCCAATAAACTCAGAGACCACAAGCATGCTTGTGCGTGGTGAGTCATGGCTAATACCCATGGCCTTGTCCATACCTGGGGTCCCTTGCCTGCAAATGATATATTTGTACGGAACTAAGTTCATGCCGTCTCTAACTGCATTCACCAGGCAGCAGTCTGCCATAGCATAATAGGCAGTTTTCTCATAACGAGGAACAAGACGATCAATCAAGATAACTGGCTGATATCCAACAGAGCCATAACGCTCATTGATCCTTTTTGCAGTTACGTATGTCTCTCTCTTTGCTTCTTCCACATCCTTACCAGAGGCCCTTGCAGGGTTCACTATCTGAATCAGGACAACTTTTCCTCGCATATGCCAATACGTCTCAAAGAGATGCTCCATGGCTATAAGTTTGAGGCTTATGCCTTTAAAAATGTCCATGTCGTCGATACCAAGAATCAACTTTTTCCCCTTGAACTGTTCTTGAATCTCTTTCATTTTCGCTGCAGTGGAGGGAAGATTCAAAACAGTTTCCAGCCTACCCATATGGATGCCAACAGGAAGAATCTTGATAAACACCGTTCGACCAAAGTAATCAAGCCCGATGTGCCCGCGCTTAGATTCATAATCAAGACCAAGCATTCTACTGCAGCATGACAAGAAATGTCGTGCATAATCAAACGTGTGGAAACCAATGAGATCACAATTCAACAATCCTCTCAGAATGTCGTCCCGGACTGGCAAAGTGCGGTAGATCTCTGATGAAGGGAAGGGACTGTGAAGGAAAAATCCGAGCTTGACTCTGTTGAACCGCTTCCTCAAGAAAGTGGGAAGAACCATCAGATGATAATCTTGAATCCAAACATAATCTTCCTCAGGGTTTATGACTTCCATCACCCTGTCCGAAAAGATCTTGTTTGCAGAAACATAAGCTTGCCAGAGACGCCGGTCAAAACGATCACCGTGGTCAGGGAACATTGGAAGCATATAGTGGAAGAGAGGCCAGAGATGGTGTTTACAGAAGCCAAGATAGAACTTTTCTTGCATCTCCCGAGGCAAAAACGTGGGAACGCAATTGAATTCCGACAGAAGCTTTTGAGAAACTGCTTCTTGTTCACTCGTACCAATATCAGCATTCAGTGATCCTATATAAACGAACTCTGTATCTGAAGAAAACCCATCTCTGAGCTGCAGGAGGAGAGAGTCTTCGTCCCAGGTAAAGCACCATTGTCCAGTTTCTGTGTCTCTCTTAGCTTGTAGAGGTAACATGTTGGACACGATAATCTTCCGCTCGTGGGAGGAATGAACATCTGAGGAACCATCTTCGCAGCCTCCGTCCAGCTCAGAGACGATACCAGGAACAGTCATGACACGAGGAAGGGATCTCTGAGTCTGAGGAAAGTCCAATAAGTCCCAAGATGATAAGTCGAGAAAATTTGCACAAGATCTCGACACCATGGAATTGTAAGCAGCAAGAGAATCGTGTTTGACGAAGCCAACACGGGTCAAACACTTTCAAGCGGTCAAATCCCTGAAAAAGAAGAAAAAAACAGGCAAACCCATAAAAATCTTACTCAAACGGCACCAAAACAATGATCTTACAACACGGGTCTATTATTATGTGATTCTTCAAAAAAAAGAAACTATTGTTTGCAAGTTTTTGTATGGGATAAGCACTGAAAGAACCAATCTTTTTCCGAAAATCGAGTTTTTATATCCCAAACAACAAACAATGCCAACAAAAGATGATTCAGAAACGAAACCGATGCACTGAATCTGAAAGTGAAAGGACAGATTCGGGAAAGAAAATAAAAAAAAGCTTCACAAACCAAATAAACTAACCAACTGAGGCCAAAATCATGCCCAGAATTGTGATTCAACACCCCAAAACAGCTAAATAACCTGTTTTCACACAAATTAACTTCGTTCCAATGAACGAGAAACAGCTAAAAGATTTTCAGAAAGATGTTCCCTAAATTGCAAAATAAAAGTCCAGAAACCAGAAGAAACAAAAAAAAGAATAAAAAGTGGTTCACTTCTGCTACTCACCTTCTAATCGCCGGAGAAAAAACTCAAAACGGAAACCTTCGTGGAACCGATGAATAGGACACACACACACAAGAAAAAAAAAATTTGACGAAAGAGAACGATAAGGACTTGGAACTCTTTGGGACATTCGCTCTAGAGCTGGATAGAGAAAGAGCATCGAAGAAAATTAATGCGAGACAAATGAGAAAACAAAAGAATACCGATTACATACCAAATGCACATATACACGTTTTCTAACGATCTATTTCTTTATTTTTTAATTTCTAATTTTGGCTATAAAATAATCCGGTGTTAAAGGAAATGACATTATGACCCTTAATCCTCTTATCGTCTTCGTACAATAGGGTTGGTAGATGACTAGATAATGTGGTGGACCATTTTTTCTTTTTCGGCTGAAACAAATAAAAAAATATCCTTAATCCAATCCAGATGTTGTTAATGCAGTTTTTTTTTCTTTATTAAATTTTGCGATTATGAGATCTCATCAAACCTACTGTCTAGGTCGAATATTGGTATGGGTCCACTTTTTATAAGTTTATTTTATTGTTGTTTTACAATTTTTAATTGAGCTATCGTTTACGAGTTTATCCAAATTGAACCACGGCAAAATTCAAAATCCTAGTTTTGGTAAACATGACACCAAGCAAGCAAAATGCCACTGCCAGATAATAATTTTTTTCAATATTCATAATAGAAAATGTAAATCTAGAGAAAGCAAAATGCATATTCAAACTGTTATAGAAATGTTTTCCATCAAACATATGGAGTAATATTCAAAGACCAAAGTTAGCAACCACGAAAAATGAACAAATAATGGACAAATGATATACAAGGTATACATGTGTTTGGAGAGTTTAATTTCAAGAGCATGTGGAATATTCGTAAATATTTATCATTTAAATATTTATAGTACCATACCATAATTGAAATCACACTAGACCAATCTTTAAACATTCGACCATGATAAATTAGTTTTATTTTATAGGTAGCCTATAAAATGTTTTTTTTATTTATTCTTTAACATCTTAGCTCATTATTTCTCTTTGCATTCTATTCAAAAATTTATGTATTGTAATTATTCTATATACTTTGATTATTGACTGATGAATGATGATATCTTAAATATTTGTTTAAGTATTTAAAGTTTATAGTCCATATATCTTTTATATATAACTCAATGTAATGTATAATTTTTTTTGACAAGTCGTGTAATATATAGACGTCTAAACCTCTACAAAGTGCAAACAACGTTATATATAAATTAATAACCGTAAGCCGTTGGCATAAAAATATATTAATGATAATAATAATATTTGTCATCAATTGGTCAAAAACCAAACTTCCACACACGATCTCTGAGACTCTATCCATATAGATGAGATGTTTTGAATCAATCTTCTTGCTTTGATAAGAAGGATTGAATCATTATAAATTATCTTCGTGTTTCTAAAAGTCTTAGAAGAAAAGACATAAAAATGGAACAAACATCATCGGGAATGCAAGAATGCAACATGCATGTACATATTAGATAAGAAGGTAAACTGATAAAGAAGAAGTCATTATAAAATTTTAAAACTTGACCAAACCAAAAATAATTAAAACATGTAATGACAATACATTTAGATTTTATTGATATTTATTAAAAGGCCACCATGCGTGTTAGGAGTCGCCTCTCAAATCTCCCAAGGGCCAAAGCAACATTAAGAGGAAGGATGTCACTAAGTATTGCTAACCATGTGTTAATTTACGATAACACCCTCAATTGGTTTAGTGGTTCGAATGTAATAACGTTGACATCTAAGCCGTGTATTTAATTTCACGTTGTTCATGAAGCCAACGAGGATTGGGTTGATTGGATCCAAATCAGATAATCACTTTCTTTTCTCTTCTTCTTCTTTTGCTGCTTTCTTCGTTATTTTCCCTCTTTTAAAAAAAATAAAAAATAATTTATTTTACAGCTACCTTTTCTCTTCTTCCACTCGATGGGGGCCAAGCGCGTGGGTGTAATGACACGTGTAAATCAGAGCTGTAATGTGTTCGAATATTTTTCTAAACTTTTTGTAAAGGGAGGCACGTGGGGATGGTGGGGTCTACATAGATAGCTGTAAATAAGCGAATGATTATTCGACACGTCATCAGGCACAGTCTTAGAGGTTTTGATGTATGTGGGACCTAGACGGACTTATCTTGGTTCAGAATGTTTCCCCGAATGGATAAGCCTTTTGGGGGGATACTATTTTATCGTGACTGCTATTCTATTTACGTCGGTAATGTTTAACCAATGAGATATCGACACGTTATGGGAGGTTTTTTTCATACAGAAGTAACCTGCACGTTTGGAGCAGCATCTCTGTAACCTTACCCATTTATAGTATTTTTCATGCCCTTATAGTTAGGTACATTTAATTATTTAAATATGGATAAGAACAGTTAAAGTAAACATTCAGTTTTAGACCTAATTTATATGAAGATTTTGGCTGTCACAAAATACTAATTGTGATCGAGTTTTGGGTCTTTTCAGATTACAAGAAAAAAAAAACGAGGTTTCAGTAAGTGTTAAGCAATATGTGGTACTAAAAATGGCTCTTTTTCATCTTCATGTTATTCAAACAAAATCATAAAACAGGTAGGAGATATTTCAGCACCCACGGCACAATGCCTTGCTAATTAAAAGAGAAGAACCGAAACCAAAATTTAAAGAAAAAGAGAAGTCAGAAAAGTAGCTCGCTGCATCAGATATAGACAAACGGTTTTGGTGAGAAGCAAGTTCGTGTTAAGTCATCAGAAAACAATACTTTTAACGTTGAAAACAACCGGAGTATTCTAAAGCTGGATATAAACCAAGAGAATTCATCAAATTATTAATCCAAACCAACTCCTATGGGGCTTAATCTATACGCTACTACAACTACACCATAATGCAGTTGCTATATTCCTAAGAACCCAATGAATGCCTAAGAAAGATATACGCAGTATCGATCGACTATCCAGTAACCGAGTCCGCGAATCAAGTTAAGATACTCAATCAAGATATGCAATGGCAACGAAGAGATGCTAAAGAAGAATGTTTAGGAACATATACAAACAGCCTGTAGATAACTGGGTCTAGGAACGACTTTAGCTAGACTTAATTTGGCAAGCATAATACATATATGATTATATGAGCAACAATTGGTTAACTTGCTGGTCAGTTTTGGATTAGTGTAAAGCATATGAAAAGCCAACCTACATCTAGATTAAGGTTTGACATCTAACTCCATGAACCTCATCATTGCCATTTACAAGACCAAAAAATATCTAAAGTTACCGAACTATTGGATCTTAAATATGATAATGGCCAAAATCTGTTTAAGCTTTGTAGTTAGAGGATTTTGATTGTCAACGAGCAGAATATGATCAATATAGAACAAAAACAGCAAAAACACACTATAAAAGTCTTGACGAATAACGTAAAATCCATAGAAAACTTCATTTGAAAGATGGTTTGTTTATCAAAACAAAATCATATATGTTAATATGTTGTTAGATAGTTGATTTCAAAATCTAATTTTAAATTCACGTGTTATTCATTTACTAATTTTTTGAGAAATTTGTTTAATAACTTCTAAAAACTCATCAAAATGTAATGTTAATTAATAGTTGAATTATCTTTGGATTTTAGAAAGATTTTAATTTATATTGGATTTCG
Organism: Eutrema salsugineum; assembly: GCF_000478725.1. Taxonomy (NCBI): domain Eukaryota; kingdom Viridiplantae; phylum Streptophyta; class Magnoliopsida; order Brassicales; family Brassicaceae; genus Eutrema; species Eutrema salsugineum. The sequence continues at coordinate 6,956,560 of NW_006256612.1, forward strand.
ATAGAATTTAAAATATGTTCAACTTAAGAAGTGTCAAAAATCTGAAGATGAGCTTCGTTGTGTCGAATAGATTTCTAAATATTAGTCAAAACATATATTTAAACTCAGTAAATTCTACAAAGATTTTTCACTATAGATTGATTTCTAAATAAAATAAAATAGAGAGATGAATAATTCCTTTTTTTTTGGGGACGAACACATATACTGTATATGAAATCATTCCTTCTAGGGAAAAAAAAAGAGTGGGATTTGGTGTTGCCATTTGTGGAACATCTAGAGTCAACGTTTTGCGAATCAGGTTTTGGGCCTTTTGGTAATGAACTTAAAAGTCTAAAACTAATGGAGTTATTAATTACTTCTGGTCAAGAAGAAATTTGGTTATGTAATTAACTTTTTATACTAATTAATTACTCTGTCAGTCCTCAACATTCCCTCGTGCTCTTTTTCCTCTCCGAAGTCTGAACCCTAAAACATCCCGCTTCGTGGTAACTGGTAAGACCTCGACTCTCAGACACTTCAAAATACGAGATTTCGCCTTCAAGAATAGCAGCAAGTTCCTGAAATTGATAAATTCGATTTCTTTTTCTTCTGGGTTTTCTCGTTCGTTCAGATTTGGCTGATTTTGCAACATGACGAGGGTTTATGTCGGGAATTTGGATCCACGGGTCACCGAAAGGGAACTCGAAGATGAATTCAGGATCTTCGGTGTTCTTCGCAAGTAATTTCATCCCTGAGCTTTTAGACTTGTAGTCACTCTTGTCTCTGGGACACACCTCTCCTGCGAATTTTGACTCTTTGTTTTCGTGACTTGAATCCGCAGTGTCTGGGTAGCTCGTAGGCCTCCCGGCTACGCTTTCCTCGAGTTCGATGACGAGAGAGATGCTTTGGATGCAATCAGGGCATTGGATGGTCAGTGTTATTCTCATCAGACCTCTCTGATTATCCTAATCTCATGTGTTTTGATCAATTGTTAGTTTAGTCTCCATATTTTGATTGCATCTTGTAACGTGTATTCAAGGACTATTTGTTAGTATTGCTGTTTGGTTAATTGCAAATCGTAACGATTTATTACCAAATTGAGGCATGTTGTTCAGGAAAGAATGGGTGGCGTGTGGAGCTTTCTCACAAAGATAAAGGAGGTCGTGGAGGCGTTGGCCGTCGTGGTGGCATTGAGGACTCCAAGTGCTACGAGTGTGGCGAGCCTGGACATTTTGCTCGAGAGTGTCGTCGAGGACGAGGAGGCTATGGGAGACGTAGAAGCCCTAGCCCTCGCCGTCGTAGGAGTCCAGATTATGGGTATGCACGCAGGTGAGATTACCTAAAACATTCTTATCAAGCTGCTTGAATTATATATATAGAATATAGTGATAGAATCTATATGATATCTCAAGATAATGAACCTGTAACCGTTGTGGTAGGAGTCTGGTTCTCGGGTGTTAATGCAGGAATGTGTCTTTTAGGGTTCTGTTTTGTCTTTGTGTTAGTTTTTGTATCCATATTTGTTGTTGTTGAAATGATAGCTGCTTGTAGTTTTGGAATTTTATTAGAATGAAAAGTATTGGATTTACCTAATTAAGCTTAGGGGTTGATGTGCAGTTTTTGGAAGTCTTTAATGTGTTAAATTGTTCTCGCTGAGGCATCTTTAATGGGGAGCAATTGACAATGAAAGTTTTATAGGAAAGCTATGGGACTGTTTTCAGAATCTATTGATCTTTTTAAGTACCGAGAATTGTTTAAAAGGAATAAGCACTTATGACATGCATTTTTTGTTTCTGGAAATCTATCTTGTTCAGGAGTATCAGCCCTCGTGGAAGAAGATCTCCTCCAAGGCGTCGCAGTGTAACTCCGCCTCGCCGTGGACGAAGCTACAGCAGATCCCCACCGTATCGTAGTTCACGCCGTGATTCTCCTCGCCGCAGAGACTCTCCCTATGGACGACGTTCACCATATGCCAATGGGTAAGTTTATAGTTTCTTCAGTCTGCTTGATATTTGCATCATTCTCAACTTCCGCACTGTTACTTTATATCTTAATAACATTTTAAAGTAATTTTTGTCAAGCCTTGTTACAATATAGACTTTGATATCAGCTCTAGACCCCAAGACCAAGAACAATTCTAGAATCTTGTAATGCCTCAACAATTTTGTGAAAGCCCTCTACAGCTAGTTAGTCTAAGTTGACACAAATAGCTTCATCTCTGCTACATTCAGTCTTAGGCTAGTTACAGTTGATTTTAGGATGCTGCAAACGCTTGAGCAGCTGAACTTATTGTAGGATGTCTGAACAGCTGCATCATCACTTCTTTTCTTTTACACATTTTATTTTTGGTCGGTGGGTGACTCATATTCTTTTCGCTTCTTGCAGGGTGTGAAACCGTAAATGAAGAAGAAGGAATTCGAGTGGTGCCTGTTAGGATATAAAAAGTATTTGTGATCGAACCATAAATGAGTTGTAGGTTTTTTTGAATTTTAAAAATGAGTTAAACAAAATCTTTTGAAGGTATTAAAAACTAAGGATTTACAACTAAAATAACTAAAATAATGTACTACTATATGATTCTTGTTATTTTCAGTTATTCAGAGTTTTGCTCTTTAATTAAAGACATCCCTATACTACGGCTTACAACAAATAAGGGATGTGAAGTAGTCATTAGTCTTCCAATAAATTAAAAGGTCATCATAGTCCTTCATTGACGTTGACTTGTTGACTTCATCTAAGTCACCGTATGTAATGTTCAAATAGTAGTGGCCTAGTGTGTGGGTTTAGTAGGTAAGCTTGAAATATATCATATGCACTGATTTGGTCCACAAGTCAAGTTGAAATTTTTACACACTAATTAAATTTGTTCTATTACACAAAACAAACTGCAGATTCTCTGATTATCCTTCTTCTTCTCCTACTTAGAGAAAGAGAGCACCAAATCAATGGAGATGAAGGTGAACGAGAAGCTAAGTGCCATCGAACTTCTAAAACGAGCTGCGAAGCTACTCTTCGGTAACATCAATCTCGCTTTCTTCCTATTCCTCTACTCTCTTCCTCTCTTTTGTTTCTTGATCTTCTTTGAGCTCTCCCTCCAGACAACAATCTCCCTCTCTTACCAACTTCTCTACCAACAACTCAATTTTGAGGGTTACTTCGCTCGTCAAGATCAGAAAGACTTGTCGGAGAATGATCTGATTCCATGGCTGATCCAGACATCTCTGCTCTACTTTATCCCCTACAGCCTTCTCGACCTCCTCACCACCACCACGATCGTTGCAGCATCTTCCGTTGTTTACACGTCCGAGGAAGAACCATCGGGGCTGGTTTCTTTGGTACGGAGATCTGTAAAGATATGTCAGAACAGAGCAGGAGGTTGTCTGATCACATCTCTCTATGTCCTTCTCTTGTCAACCTCTGTTTTCTTCGGTTTCTTCTCTGATTCAACCAACTACTTATTCATTGCTTCTCTCTCACGCGAGCACCAAAGCTTCCGCAACCAAGCAGCGGTTCTGTTCCACGCGGTGGTGGTTCTGATTCACGGTACTGTCTTCATAGTACTGACTGCAAAGTTCAGCAAGTGGAGCGCAGGGTGGAACATTGGTATGGTGGTTTCGGTCTTAGAGGAGGATGAAGATGGTAAAGGCATCTATGGAACCGATGCTCTGTCTATCTCAGCTTGGTACGGAAGAGGACATGAGAAGCGTGACATATGGTTGATGTTGATGTTCTTGGTCTTTGCTATTGCGATGAGGATGCCATGTTTATAGTCCAAATGCAGTGAGAATTTGAATGGAAATGGAGTGTTGTACACGAGTCTCTATGTGGGTTTGATTTGTGTTGGAAATGTAATCAAATGGGTAGCTTATGTAGTGTGTTACTATGATTGTAGAGCTAGAGTTTTGGAGAAGAAGGATGATGTTGAGATTGTATCAAAAGCTAAGGCTTTTGCTACGTAGATAAATTGTTTTGAGATCATAAGTACCAAAGCTTGAAACTTTTGATAATTTCTCTATCACCAATTGCTTTGTCCGACAATTTTGATCAGCTCGTAATTGCTTTCCTTATTGAAGCTTGTGATTGCTCGGTTTAATAAGCCCTTAAGGTCATTCCAATTTAATTTATTGTTGTTTATGTATGTATGTTCACATCTCTAAACTCTTATAAACATGACAAATAAGACAGTAATTAATTGGCACAATTAGAAGGATTAGTTACTGTAGAGTCATTCCTCTTTTTCTTTGTTTCAGCATTTGTACAGTATATACAAGTTTGAGCCACCTCTCACCATAATTATCAGTATTGTTAATTTTGTTTGAAAAACCAAACAACAAGAGCATAAGCACAAAAAGTAGATCAAGATGAGAGTCAAATCTCTGTTTGAGTCATAGATGTGGTAGAGAATCATGAACTTAAAGGGTCTTAGTAAGACAGTACGATCATGCAAAGGAATAAAACGAAGCTAATCTCACTTATATTATACTGTGGGATCTGGTTCAATCTCACGAAAAGGGGCCGAAGGCCCAAAATGGGTTCATTACGAAAGTTCAAGAAAAGCTGAGAAGGAGATAAGAGTCTCTGGCTTGACCAGAGGGTTCATATTCTTTTGAACAAAGATCAAGGAGGAGCCTATTCATCATCTCTCTCATATGACGGCATCATGTTGCAGAACGTACGAGCACAAGAAGGGAAGCACGCGAGAGGTTCACGTGGTCTTGCAGTGCTCCCAAAAGATAACGGAAGTTAAGCCGTAATTGAAGGAAGAATCCCGACAACTCTCTAGAAGTGCTGCGCAAGTTGTCGGGTAGAGTTCCAAGACTCATCTCACTAATAAAAGAGATGAGGACTTCTGTTTCAAGGTTAACGAGTGAGAACAGAGTTTGTACGTTAGTGAGAGAGAGAGAGAAGTTGTAAGAACCCTAAAGGCTCAAGCTTTGAGCAAGTAACTTAGTGGATTTCCGAGATATTCTCGGCGAGACGTAGGGCTTCCGGTTTGGGGCCTGAACTCGTAAAATCTGGTGTGTTCTTTACATTTCTTGCTCAAACACAAACAAACGAGAGACGTAGAGAGTTGAGAGAGAGAACTTCTTATCTAAAGGTTTATTCAAACGATTATTTAAGAAGCTCGAGAAAGTAGTCAACTTTAGAAGGTCTGATTCTCACAAATTGGTATTAGAGCAGAGGTTTTCGACCTTGGAGCAAGTAACGCTTCAGGAGATGTCGTCAAGCAAGACTGAGGTGGAAAAGTTTGATGGAGAAGGTGACTACGTTCTCTGGAAGGAGAAACTACTAGCTCACCTTGATATACTTGGTCTAATGGAAGGTCTCGGGGAAGCAGAAGAAACAACGGGGACCGGTGAGAAAGCTACGGAAACGGAGGGTGAAGTAACGCCGGCTCCAACAACATCTGAACCTGAAGACAAGTCTCTCAAAGAGAAGAGAGGAAAGGCCAGATCCACCATCATACTAAGCGTAGGAAACAATGTTCTCAGGAAGATTATAAAAGAAAAGACAGCTGCAGGCATGTTGAAGGTTCTAGATCAGTTGTTTATGGCAAAGTCTCTTCCAAACCGAATATATCTGAAGCAGAGACTATATGGGTACAAGATGAGTGAGAGTATGACGATGGAAGAAAATGTCAACAACCTCTTCAAATTGATCTCAGATTTGGAGAATGTCAAAGTGACAGTTCCTGATGAAGACCAAGCCATAGTCTTACTTATGTCACTGCCTAAACAGTTTGATCAACTCAAGGAGACACTAAAATACGGTAAGACTACTCTTCATCTGGAAGAAATTACTGGAGCCATCAGGTCAAAGATTCTGGAGTTAGGAGCAAACGGAAAGCTGTTGAGGAACAACTCAGACGGTTTGTTTGTTCAGAACAGAGGCAGATTAGAGAAGAGGGAAAATGGGACTGAGAAAAACAAGCACAAAAGCAGATCGAAGTCCAAAGGAGGTGGAAAAACATGTTGGATTTGTGGAAAGGAGGGACATTTTAAGAAGCAATGCTACATATGGAAGGAAAGAAACAGATCAAGGGATTCTTCATCAGAAAGAGGAGAAGCCTCGACTGTAATCTCTCAAACCACAGATGCAGCTGCGTTGGTAGCCTCAGACGCCCTTCTTGGTTTTGCTGAAGTGTCTCCTGACACATGGATACTTGACACAGGCTGTTCCTTCCACATGACCTGCAGAAAGGAGTGGATTCTAGACTACAGGGAAACCAGACATGGGAAAATCAGAATGGGGAATGATACCTACTCGGATGTTAAAGGTATTGGAAACATCAGGATTCTCAATGATGATGGAACTACCGTTCTGCTTACTCAAGTCAGATATGTACCGCAAATGTCAAAGAATCTGTTGTCCATGGGAACACTTGAAGACAAAGGATGCTGGTTCAAGTCAAGAGATGGTGTTTTGACGGTTATCAAAGATGACATAACTGTTTTAACAGGGAAGAAGCAGGACACATTATACTTCTTACAAGGAACCACATTGTCAGGAGAAGCCAATGTCACAGAGAAGGTGAATGATGAAACTCGCTTATGGCACAGCAGGCTCGGGCACATCGGTTCAAAGGGGTTGGAGATGCTAGTCATAAAGGGGTACTTAGACAAGAATAGAGTAAAGGAGATGCAGTTTTGTGAAGATTGTGTATATGGGAAGACTCACAAAGTCAGTTTTGGGTCTGCAAAGCATGTCACAAAGGACAAACTGGATTATGTGCACTCGGATCTTTGGGGCTCTCCATCAGTCCCATTGTCGTTAGGCAAGTGTCAATATTTCATCACCTTCATTGACGACTTTACCAGGAAGACATGGATATACTTCATAAAGACTAAAGACAAAGCGTTCAGTAAGTTTATGGAGTGGAAGACGTTAACAGAAAATCAACAAGGCAAGAAGCTAAAGACCTTAAGAACCGATAATGGTCTTGAGTTCTGTAAACAAGAGTTTGATACTTTCTGCAAACAGGAAGGAGTTGTCAGACACAGGACATGTGCCTACACACCTCAACAGAATGGGGTTGCAGAAAGAATGAATAGGACCATTATGAACAAGGTCAGATGCATGCTTAGTGAATCAGGTATGGGGAAACAGTTCTGGGCAGAAGCGGCTTCAACTGCGGTATTTGTTATAAACAAAAGTCCAACTTCCTCAATTGATTTCTCAATACCAGATGAGAAGTGGACTGGTCACCCACCGGACTACAAGATGTTAAAGAGGTTTGGCTCAGTGACATACGTACATTCTGATCAGGGCAAGCTGAATCCTAGAGCAAAGAAAGGGGTTTTCTTAGGCTATCCTGCGGGAGTAAAGGGTTACAGAGTTTGGCTTTTAGAAGAGAGGAAATGCGTCGTGTCAAGAGATGTTGTGTTCCAAGAAAGTTTGATGTTTAAAACCATTGAGAAAGCGAACACAACAGAAGCAGGACAAATAAATGCAGACTAAGAAAGAGTAAACATCGAGCTGAGGGAAATACACGATGGAGGAGGAGCTGGTTCTGAGACAAATGAAGAAGCCACTTCAAGCAGCTCAAGAACTGAGAATTATCAGGATGACGAAAGCTCAGAAAGTGAGGAAGAAGATTACAATCTAGAAGACTACCAGTTGGCCAGAGACAGATCACGTAGAAAGATCAAAGTTCCACATAGATTCTTGGAAGAAGTAAACTTGGTGGGATTTGCACTAACCACTACAGAAGACGGTGAATCTCCAGAGCCAAAGTCTTTTCAAGAAGCGATGGCAAGTGCTGAATGGAAGGAATGGAAGGATGCTTCGGACGAAGAAATAAAATCACTGCACAAAAACATCACCTGGACACTTGAAGACAAGCCAGCTTCAGGGAGAATCATCGGGTGTAAGTGGATCTTCAAAAGAAAAGCAGGAATTCCAGGTGTAGAACCTCCAAGATACAAAGCTAGACAAGTTGCAAAAAGGTACTCTCAAAAGGAAGGAGTTGATTACCAGGAAATCTTCTCTCCTGTAGTCAAGCAAGTATCAATCAGGTATCTGCTCTCAGTTGTAGTAAAGTTTGACATGGAGCTGGAGCAAATGGATGTAAAAACAGCTTTCCTCCATGGAGAACTAGAGGAACACATTCTTATGCAGCAACCTGAGGGATATGAGATTGAGGGAGCACCAGAAAAAGTCTGTCTACTCAAGAAATCACTCTACGGTTTGAAGCAATCTCCAAGAAAATGGAATCAGAGGTTTGATCGGTTTATGCGAAGTGCAGGTTATCTAAGAAGTCAGTATGATCAGTGCGTTTATATGAAGAAACAAAATGATGAGAATCATGTCTACTTGCTTCTGTACGTCGATGACATGTTAATCGCATCAAGTGATAAAGGAGAAATTCGGAAACTGAAAGAACTGCTTAACAAGGAGTTTGAGATGAAAGACTTAGGTCCAGCGAGAAAGATTTTGGGGATGGAGATCAGAAGAGACAGAGACAAAGGGATCTTAGAGCTGTCTCAAGTATGTTGAGAAGTTTCTTCAGGCGTACAAGATGGAAGAGTGCAAGGCTGTCCAAACACCATTAGGTGCTCATTTCAAACTAAGAGCAGCTACAGAAGAGGTCCTTAAGCAAGACAGGGAACACATGAAAAGGATTCCATACGCAAACGCCATTGGAAGCATCATGTATCTAATGATAGGATCAAGGCCAGATATTGCATATACGGTTGGTGTGGTTTGCAGGTTCATGTCAAATCCCACAAAGGAGCACTGGCAAGCGGTGAAATGGATATTAAGGTACATAAGAGGATCAAAAGGAGTGTGTCTGCAATTCAAGAAGGGAGATAATGTTGAAATAAAAGGCTATTGTGATTCTGACTACGCAACCGATCCAGACAGAAGGAGATCAGTCACATGATACGTCTTTACTGCGGGTGGAAACACAATAAGCTGGAAATCCAGATTGCAGCCTGTTGTTGCACTCTCGACAACAGAGGCCGAATATATGGCCCTAAATGAAGCAGCCAAAGAAGCCATATGGCTGAAAGGATTGGCAGAAGAGATGGGATTCAAGCAGAGTCTAGTGGAGATAATGTGCGATTCTCAGAGTGCCATTTCTTTGGCAAAGAACTCTGTCTTCCACGAAAGAACTAAACATATTGATGTTAAGTTCAAGTTTATCAGGGAAAAGATTGAGGAGGGAAGGATTCAAGTGAAAAAGATCTCAACGATCTGGAATCCAGCAGACATCCTCACCAAAATTGTACCAGTGAGCAAGCTTCAAGATGCCATGAAGCTTCTCAGGGTCTCAAGTCACTAAGAGACCAAAGATCCGAGAATGGAAATCAAGAAACACTAAGGAATGTTGAAATCTTGTGAGTTTAAACCAAGGAGGAGTTTTGTGGGATCTGGTTCAATCTCACGAAAAGGGGCCGAAGGCCCAAGATGGGTTCATTACGAAAGTCCAAGAAAGGCTGAGAAGGAGATAAGAGTCTCTGGCTTGACCAGAGGGTTCATATTCTTTTGAACAAAGATCAAGGAGGAGCCTATTCATCATTTCTCTCATATGACGGCATCATGTTGCAGAACGTACGAGCACAAGAAGGGAAGCACGCGAGAGGTTCACGTGGTCTTGCAGTGCTCCCAAAAGATAACGGAAGTTAAGCCGTAATTGAAGGAAGAATCCCGACAACTCTCTAGAAGTGCTGCGCAAGTTGTCGGGTAGAGTTCCAAGACTCATCTCACTAATAAAAGAGATGAGGACCTCTGTTTCAAGGTTAACGAGTGAGAACAGAGTTTGTACGTTAGTGAGAGAGAGAGAAGTTGTAAGAACCCTAAAGGCTCAAGCTTTGAGCAAGTAACTTAGTGGATTTCCGAGATATTCTCGGCGAGACGTAGGACTTCCGGTTTGAGGCCTGAACTCGTAAAATCTGGTGTGTTCTTTACATTTCTTGCTCAAACACAAACAAACGAGAGACGTAGAGAGTTGAGAGAGAGAACTTCTTATCTAAAGGTTTATTAAAACGATTATTTAAGAAGCTCGAGAAAGTAGTCAACTTTAGAAGGTCTGATTCTCACATATACAATTAATGCCTTGGATTTTTTCAACGTATCTATACTATAAGGCTTATATCAACCAATGTTTTTGCTCCTTTACCATCTAATTTAATTACAAAATAAAAGTGTAATAATTCAACTAGACTTGTGGACCATATCAGAACACTACATACGGTGGCTTAGATGAAGTCAAGAAGTCAACGTCAATGAAGGACGGCGATCTTTAAGTTAATGGAAGCGTAATTAATACTTTTATGTTCCCTCTACGACAGAGGCAGAACGATGTTTGATTTATTAAGAAAGAGAGCGCCCGAATCAATAGAGATGAAGATGGACGAGAAGCTAAGTGTCATCGAACTACTAAAACGAGCTACGAAGCTGCTCTTCGGTAACATCAACCTCGCTTTCTTCCTCTTGCTCTGCTCTCTTCCACTGTTCTGTTTCTTGATCTTATTTGAGCTCTCCTTCCAAACAACCGTCTCTTTCACTTCCCAATTCCTCTCCAAACAACTCGTTTTTGAGAAAGACTTGTCGGAGAATGATCTGATTCTCCAAACCACCGTCTCTCTCACTTCCCAATTGGTCTCCCAACAACACATTTTTTGGGAGGACTTATCAGAAAATGATCTGATTCCATGGCTGATCCATACATCTCTGCTCTACTTCTTCTCTTACGCCTTTCTAGACCTCCTTACCACCACCATGATCGTTGCATCATCTTCGATTGTTTACACATCCGAGGAAGAACCAATGGGGCTGCTTTCTTTAGTACGGAGATCTGTCAAAATATGTCAGAACAGAGTACGAGGTTGTCTGATCACATCTCTCTATGTCCTTCTCTTGTCAACCTCTGTTTTCTTTTTTTTCCTTCTTTTTTCCTTTTTGTTTTTCTTTGGTTTCTTCTCTAATTGGAACAGCTTAACCATAGTTCGTCTCTTACACCAACACCAAAGCTTCCTCGACCAAATACCGGTACTGATCCACGCAATGGTGGTTCTGGTTCAAGGTACTCTCTTCATGTACCTGACTGAAAAGTTCACCAAGTGGAGCGCAGGATGGAACATGAGTTTGGTTGTTTCGGTCTTAGAAGACGGAGAAGATGGCGAAGGCATATATGGGAGCGATGCTTTGTCTCTTTCAGCTTTGTATCGAAGAGGACATGAAAGGCGTGACCTCTGGATGATGTTGTCGTTCTTGGTCTTCGCTCTCGCGACGAAGATGCCCTGTTTATACTCCAAATGCAGTTTGAGTTCGAGTGGAAACGGAGTGTTGTACACTGGTCTCTATGTATGTTTCTTTTGTGTTGGGAACGTGCTTAGATGGTTGGCTTGTGTTGTTTGTTACCATGATTGTAAAACTAGGTTTTTCAGGAAGAAGACCGATGTAGAACAAGCTAAACCTCCTGCTTCTTAGAGAGTTTGGCTGAGATCAATTCAAAGTTGGAGTCTTTAAATAAATGGTTGAAAAAGCAGAAAGCTTATTGAACTTCCCAGCTTCAACGCAAAAGATAGATAAGCTTTTTTGCTAATATGTGATGTGTAATGGTGCTATTATGCTAAAAGAAGACATCGTCGCTTGCAGTTATTGCAGTGTCACAGAAACATGCTTGAAACAAACAAGACATTCTAAAAATTGTAAAAAGCTTTTATTTTGATAACTGAAACGATCCTCCAAATTGTTTCATTCCCTTTTTCAATTGGCTTTTGACTCGATCACCTTCTTGGCGAAGGAAGGCAAGCAGAACGCGGCTGAATGAATCTGAAACCCCCAAGAAATGAGAACCAATACGTTAACATTCGAGTGTCTAAGACAGTATGAAATGGTATATATTGAGAGAGTCTATTTTTTTTTACCTCGGCATTGTAAAACTTCAAGGGTCCATTTGATTTGCTGGAGCTCTCATCAATTGGGTTCACTGGGTGTTTGAAGTCAACGTCAGGTCCTTCAGTTGAACAGAGCATGAATCCGATAACCCCACTGCAGAAGAAAACGTACAATGACACACGTTCAGCTTAAGTTCTTATCTCGGAAAAATGAAAGAGAGTAGATGTTAAAAGGTCATTGTAAACATGCCTTGGGTATGTTGGGACGCTGGTCCATGCATAGTTCACAGAACCCTTGAAGATCTCACGGCAATTGGAAACAATGTCTTCGATGATGTCCATGTGAAGCCACAAGCTTTCAGCTTGAGTACACACAACTCCACCAGGACGAAGAGCTCTAGCCACAGATTGGAAGAAGGGTTTCTCAAACAGCTCCTTTGCAGGACCTGACACACACAACCACACGTAAGTCAAAATCAAATGCTGCTTCTCAAACATAACAGCAGCAAGGGTTAAATCTGATTGTTGATGAAAAATGTGATGGTACCAATTGGGTCTGATGAGTCAACGATAACTGCATCATATGATCCTTCAGCAGCATTCTTCAAGAAAGCAACACCTGCAGTAAATAACCCTCCAACCATAAGTTTGAAAGAAGATAGTTTTAGAAAGGAAAACTAAGGAGAGATAAAAATAAAAAGCAGCAGTTTGTACCATCGCCAATGACGAGGTTCACGCGAGGATCCTCGTATCCAATTGCTACGTTAGGGAAGAACTGCTTAGACACCTGAAGATTCCAAGAATGTGGAAACATTAAACTAAAACACGCATATCTGCCACATTTGTTTACTGATAAAAGGCATTAACCAAAACAGAGATGCAAGAAAGGTGAAGAGTAAGTGAACACTCACGTCGACCACCATTTTATCAATTTCACACATGTCAATCTGCTCAACAGAAGCGTGGCGTGCAACTTCCCGCAGGACACCTCCATCTCCTCCTCCAATGACCAAGACCTATGGAAAAACTAGAAGCGCATTGATCAGATACACTCAGGCTAAAAGCTAAAAGCAAAAACAGCATTTCTAGCTGCTTCACTTTACCATAACCCAAAATAGTTTTCACAACTCTGATATTGAGAGGGGGAAAAAAAAAATCAATTTTGAATGTAAGAAGCTTTGATTATCTACCTTTTCTCAAACATGTCCCTAACAAGCTAGAGGATAATCATTTAAGCCAGTTGAAAGATTTTCTATCATATAATTATTACCCAATAATGTTACTTGAGTTCTCTAACTTTGCCAGTAGAGAACGTGGAACAATGTACCTTTTTTCTCAGAAGGCCATCAAAGTCTGTATAACTAAAAAAGCAAAAAATTGTTCATCATCTACCTTTTCTTTAGTGGACATTACTATCACCACTCTGGAGTGTAATCATTTATCCCAGCTCAATTAGTTTCTAAAATTTATATCTGATATAAAAAAAAGTCTACTATATCTCCATCACTAATGATTTACCCATCCTACTTTACCGGAGAAGAAAAATATGAGCTTAATAACGTTTCATTACATTCAAAAGCAATACACTTTGATAACCAAAAGTACACACACTCTCAAGAACTATAATAAAAACCACTAAAAAAAGAGACTAATTATTTACCTTCTTTGGGTTAGGGATAGAGCACAAAGGAAGATGAGTGATCATTTCTTGATAGGCGCATTCGTCTCTCTCAGTAAGTTGGATTACTCCATCCAAAACCAAAACTTTTCCATATGTAGCAGACTAAGAAGAACAAAAAACAATAAAAGGACTAAATCAAACACACAAGCTAGAAAAGAAAACAGAGAGATGATACAATTAGCAAGAGTCCATTGTTTTGTTACCTGGAAAACAATCACATCCTGGTAATCTGATTTCCCTTGAAACAAAACTTTCTCAACCTTCAAAGAGTGTGCTTCTCCTGCATCTCAGATCATAAAAAAATCAGCTTTTTAATTTAAGAGGAATCTCATCAATTCCAAATCTCAGAGGCGAAAAAGCACTTGTTTTTCCCACTTTTAAATCAAACAAAAAACGAGAATCGACCTGGCCACATAGGACTCATCTCGGAGAACCACCCAGGAATCACGGAAGAGAAACAAGCAGGCTCCTTTGTCTGATCTCCGTTAGCAGACGGAGCTGAGTTATCAGTCTCCATGGAAGCGGCGGCGGCGAATTCATCTTCTTCTCTCGGTCTCTTCAAATCGGAAGCGGAGGCATCTTTGGCATCCATGGTTGCTCTGGTGATTAGCTTCGGGAGCGAACACACGACACTCCGAGAGAAGGAGAAACGAGAGAGAGGGATTAGGGTTTTTGTAGGCTTGTTTTGATGTGAAGTGAAGCGGAAGATATAAGAAGAAGGAGAAGTGGAGATTCGATGTAAGATTGAAAATATCAATTTCATTTATATTAATATATTATTTCTTTCTTCTTTTATCTTATTTGTTATGATTCCAACTAGAAAATTTGCGAATTATTGTGTGATGATAATACGGACGACACAGCGTTTGCCTCGAATATATCGTTTTTTAAGCTTTTTGGCTTTTTATGTCTGTTTTACTTTATTCGCATCTGATACTCACTCGCCTTTAACCACGCGCTATCTCACGTGCAACGCAGGTTTGGTTCGAAGCTCGACGAAAGCACAAGCTGAAAAGTTGGCAGAAGAGGGAAGAATTGTCAGTAATTTTTTTTAACAGAAATAAATAAGGGTGTTATACATTCTTGTAATTCGTATAAAGTAACCAATATTCAATCGTTAAGGCACTAACAGACAGAATCGTTTATATAATGTTTTAGTAATTTCTAAACTAATATACACGAGAAATCGTTTTGAAAATGAAAATGTTCTTCCACAAGCCTTCAAGAGCTCATCGTTTCCCACCTTGTGTCGTTGTCCTTAACCGGTAATGTCCTACTAGAATTGGATTGCAGGGTTTGGCCCATTATATTAATAAGCCCAATGTAGAACTTAACATTCATGCAACAGAACCCTTTTTAATCTGGTTTGGTTTGTTTGGATGCAAGTAACCAATACATTTTTCTAGCAAAAGAATACAAAAAGAAAAACAAGTACCGACCATTATTAGTGCTGTTTCAGTTTCATGCGTTTGTATTTTGTTTGTTCTTAGTTCTAGGCTTCTAGTCAAACATTTCAATCGGACGGTTTATTAAACATTTCTATTTGGGCCGAAAGCTATACGAAAACAAAATTCTATTTTTTTTTTGTTTTGTTTTGATAATTGGGAATCTTGACTCCAGACTAAGAAGTATATGAGTTAATTATCTATATATATGTGCTAATTCTCTAAATATATATGTGAAAATGAAAATTAAATTGGCTTAGATGGAATGACAGTTCTAACACAAACATATAGTAACAGATAATACCGTAATAAAAAAAAAAGATTTAATACCGTAATCTCAAAAATTCCAAATATATCTTCATTCTAATCCAACAGACAATGCTGACCAACTATATTATAATTTATGTTATATGTTCACATTTGATGTGATTTTTAGTGCGGTAGGTGAACCACTCAAATCCCTTTTTTCGACTACAATTATCATACTTCAAAACTGTACAAGAATATGATATTTTTCTAATATTCTTTTTCCTTCATCCTTTGTGAAATTTATAATTTAAAATTGAGTCCAAATACTAACTTAACCAAACTATTTTTTATACAGAAATAAATAAAAATTATATACTTTTTTTGTCAACATAATAATCTTGATATCTATGATATTAAAATGGGATTAACTCATCCATACATTGTGGCCGTACTACTAGATATGATAGAGTGACAAAAATAATTATATTTATCACTTTTTTGGACGGCAAATGATATTATATAATTTAGTGTTGAAAAGAAAATATTTTAATAAGTTGTCACGAGTTTTGATTTTGACTCGTTTTCTATTTTCGACTGTCGACATGTGGAAATGGATAATATTTAATCCTTAAATTGGGTTCTTTCTATGTCTGTTAAATACCGAAAGCAAACTCGTGCACTTGCAACCTACCAAAGCTTTACCGATACAAAAGAGATCCTCACCGTAACACTGTAGAGGATAAGCCAAAATCTGCAATGGCGTCAAGAAGAGTCTCCTCGCTGCTCTCTCGCTCCTTCTTTTCCTCGTCTTCTCTTTTCGCTCTTAGTGGTATGTTTATATTCTGATGCATGTGATCCGTGTTTTGTAAAGTAATCGCTTCTCAGAATCCGATCGGGTTGTTTTTTTTTTTTTTGTGTTCATATGTACATCTTAATCGAGAATCGAAATCGTTATGTTTGTCTGTCTGTCTGAAACTCGTGCTTTATTGATTTTTTTTTTCCTTTTTCTCTTTTCCGATCGATGATCTGTGAGATTTTGTTTTTGGATTCTGTATCGACATTTTTTTTTTTGACTACTTGGCGATGGATTTCAAAAGTTTGACGATCGTCGTCTCGTTGATCTCAATTGAATCGAATCGATTGATTTCTCGTTTGTTTTTTCATTTCAGGTAAAAATCCACACTTGATGAACAGAGGAGCTCGGAGATACAGCAACCTCGCCGCCGCTGCTGCAGCTCTCGAAGACACGATTACTCCACCTGTGAAAGTCGAGCACACTCAGCTCTTAATCGGCGGAAAATTCGTCGATGCAGCCTCAGGTTATATATATTTCGAAACTGTTCACTAGTGTGAATGTGATGATATCATATATCGAGGCCTGAATGTTTCATTTTACATTGAATTATCGTTAACAGGAAAAACATTCCCCACTTTGGATCCAAGAACTGGAGAAGTGATAGCTCAGGTGGCAGAAGGTGATGTAGAAGACGTGAACCGTGCGGTTTTAGCCGCACGCAAGGCCTTTGATGAGGGACCATGGCCTAGAATGACAGCTTATGTAATACAAGTTTCCTTTTTGTGTTTATCTTGGTGTTTATAGATATATCAACATCTGTTTTTTGTAGCTTTTGAAATGACACTCTTGATTGACTTATTTTCTTCAGGAGAGATCAAAGATACTATTTCGTTTCGCTGACTTGATAGAGAAACACAACGACGAGATTGCAGCTCTTGAGACTTGGGACAATGGGAAGCCTTATGAGCAATCTGCCAAAATCGAAGTGCCTATGCTTGCTAGAGTGTTCCGGTACTATGCTGGTGAGTGAAACCAAACAAAATCACTGATGTATATTTGTTACCTTTGTGATTTTTCTGAAATCTTTTTAAAGGATTTTGTGTGTTTGTTCTTGGATGAGTTTCTCAGGTTGGGCAGACAAGATTCATGGAATGACGGTTCCAGGAGATGGTTCACACCATGTTCAGACTCTTCATGAGCCCATAGGAGTCGCTGGACAGATCATCCCATGGAACTTCCCTCTTCTCATGCTTTCTTGGAAACTTGGACCTGCTTTAGCTTGCGGAAACACCATTGTTCTCAAGACGGCTGAGCAAACTCCTTTATCTGCTCTTCTTGTTGCAAAACTACTTCACGAGGTAACCATGTACTCTTTGTTTTGCTTTCATTTGTCCACTAGACCTTTTTGCTTTACTCCAACTTATAAGCTTTACTGATTTATTATTTTACTGTAGACTGTTATGTTTAGCTCACGTCAATGATATCAATGACAGGCTGGACTTCCTGAAGGAGTTGTAAATATAGTTTCTGGATTTGGTGCTACAGCTGGTGCAGCCATTGCTAGTCACATGGACATTGATAAGGTTCAAATTTTAACACTTTTATATTTCACAGAGAATTTCTATCTTTCTTGAAAAATCTGTTGCAAGAATAAAGTTAAATGCGTACCAGTTCTCTAACATTACATAATTCAAAAGATTCGCCTTCTATATAATTTCCGACAAATCCTCTGTACTCTTCAGGTTGCCTTCACCGGGTCTACTGACGTGGGAAAGATTATTCTTAAGCTGGCTTCAGAAAGCAACCTTAAGGCAGTGACTCTTGAGCTTGGAGGCAAGTCACCATTCATTGTATGTGAAGATGCTGATGTGGATCAGGCAGTTGAGCTTGCTCATTTCGCTTTGTTCTTTAACCAGGTAACACCACCTCAAATATTTGTACTTTGTTTTTATGGATATCATGAATCTACATTCTTAAACATCAATCCCTGTCTGATATCCTCTTCTGGCTAACTTGCAGGGACAATGCTGTTGTGCTGGCTCGCGTACATTCGTACATGAACGAGTGTATGATGAGTTTGTAGAGAAAGCTAAAGCTCGTGCAATCAACCGTACTGTTGGCGATCCCTTCAAGTCAGGCATTGAGCAAGGTCCCCAGGTAAATATCCTTACATGATGAAATACTCAGTGAAAGACAAAAACAACACTTGGAAAATCCTAACTTGTTTGCCCAAAAAAAAACAGGTAGACAAAGAGCAATTCAAGAAAATCCTAAAGTACATCAAATATGGAGTTGACAGTGGAGCCACTTTACAAGCTGGAGGTGACCAGCTTGGTTCCAAAGGTTACTACATTCAACCCACTGTCTTCTCAGACGTGAAAGTAAGTTAACAGAATAATACTCTTAAAAACAACTCGATTACCGTTACAATTTCTCATGAATATCAATTTATATGAGCCCGTATGGAACTTGGCAGGACGACATGCTCATAGCACAAGACGAGATTTTTGGGCCTGTTCAAACCATACTAAAGTTCAAGTACAAATCTCATGTTAAACCAAGTATTTCTTCTTTGTTAGACATTTTCATGTTAAACTTCACTAACTGCTCTTGATGTTTCCTAGGGATTTGGATGAGGTGATTGCGAGGGCAAACAAGTCGAGGTACGGTTTAGCTGCAGGAGTGTTCACACAAAATCTGGACACAGCGAATCGGCTGATGAGAGCGCTTAGGGTTGGAAGCGTTTGGATAAACTGTTTCGATGTATTTGATGCCACAATTCCATTTGGAGGGTATAAGATGAGTGGCATTGGAAGAGAGAAAGGAATCTACAGCCTCAACAATTACTTGCAAGTCAAGGCTGTTGTCACTGCCCTAAAGAACCCGGCCTGGCTCTAAACCGAACCAGGTCTCTCGCCCTTAATTAGCTCGCTTATTCTTATTTCTGGAGGGTTGTTAATAAATTGCTTTGGGAAACCGGGAGTTGTATGATCTCTAGGTTTTCTAGATTATGATGATAAATTTATCTTCAGCACATTTACACATAAAGCTTCACAAAAATGTGTAATTCATAAAACATATCTTGATATGTTTATCTTTTTTTTTTTCTTTCTTGTCACTGATATAGCCCATCTTTTTATTGTGACATTTGAGAACAACCATTATTTATTATAAGCTTGACCAGTAACCATATAAAATCCATTATAAATTTCTCTATAAGCAGTGGAAAATAAAAACATTTTCACTGTAGCAGTGCACTTGTGGTTCAAGGATTCTTCAATTTGATTCTAAGCTTTCTAGTGATATGTGATGCTTTTGGATGGACCGGCAATCTTCTGCAATTATTTGCCTTGAGACCTCAGTTTTTCCATTGTCTACGTGGTTCTGAATTTCAGCTTAATTAGTGGTTTGGCAGATAATTCCAATGCTTGCTCTGTGACAAACCCAATTTCGCCTGACTTCTTGACGTTGGCTCGAAATTTTGTTCTTGACGTGCAGTAATGTTTATAATTCAGTTATGTTTTTTCTTTATTTATTATTATTGACTTTGAGAATACTTTGATACAATACTTTGATAAGTAGATTTTGAGACAAAAATATGTAGAATCAATAAATCAATAACACCAGACTTTTAAACAATGACAATATGAGAGTATTTCATTTTATTTGAATAACACAAGACTCTTATTGAAATTATAAAATCTTGAATCCAGTAACACCAGATTTTAATAGAGTTTTGAAAAATCTTAATTGAATACCACTCAAATCGTTATAAAATCTGAATCTTTAATACTCTTTCTAAATACACGAACCAATAACACCAACTAACGTGTGATTCAAGGATTCTTCAATTTGATTCTAAGCTTTCTAGTGATATGTGATGCTCTTGGATGGACCGGCCGTCTCGTGTTATCAGCAGAGTGCTCTGCTTCCACCCAGTTTACAACTTGGAGAATGAGAGACTGTGGAACCTTCTTAACATCTGCATCACCTGTGCCTTTACACTTCTTAAGCCCTTTCTCTAGAGCCTTTTCTATAAACTCCATGAACCAATTTGCAGCTTCCTTCTCTATCTCTTTCGCCAACCTCGCTGTGTTTATTAACCCGGAAGGAGGAGCTGCAGATGGGTTCTTGTTCTCATCGTTTGATCTCGATTGCTTATGATTTTGCTGCTGCTTCAGGACAGTAGTTCTTCTCTTTGATGCGGTTTTCTCCTGATCAATAATAGAGTTGTGCTGGATTTCGTGCAGTACCAAAGACGATCCATCCTCGGATTTGTTCTCATTAGCTGATGAAACTGCTGCTTCAATGGACGAGATTTCGCTTATGGTTTCAGATATCTGGCTGTGAAATTCCAAGAACTTCTCGAAGCACGCAGCCGGGCAATCAGGTTTTGCTGATTTGCTTAGATTGGCGAATGTCCTGTACAGTCGTCCCCAAATAAAGATTCATAAGAAACTTTATCAAATATCACATAAATCATACAACGAAAAAGACAAAAGGAGATTCAGTTGTGTGTACTTGAGATGACGAACGACTGTTTCTGTGGCTGTAGCTTCTCTCAATGCCTGAAGAGCTATCTTCTGAGCAGTGTCTCGCTGCTGCATAGCTTCCTGCAGATCAAAAGACATCTCTCAGTATCACCAAAACATTCTCAAATACAGGTAAACATTCTCAAAACATCTAAATTTGTTACCTTGCTCAATGTGCTGAGTCTTCCTGGTAGACTTGAACTCCTCTCTGGTTTTTCAACCTTACTATACTTAGATTCATGCTTCGTTGTAGACTTTGGAGCATCTCTTTCTTCTTCCACCAAAGCAGCAGCTGCGGTTGCTCTTCGTGTGCGTAAACTCGGAGGCGGTGAGCTGCTTTTCTTTGCCTGCAAAATCTCCATTGTTAAAAACTTTCTCTCTCGAAGTAACGTTTTAAGCAGAATTAGAGAAATCCAGAGCAAAATGTACCTACAGAGGATTTAATCGGACTAAGAAGTACAGAAGAAACAGAGATCTTCGCAGTCTCTCTATCGCAAACACTCCTGCTTCTCGGAAACTTCGAACTCGGCGGAACAACACAGCTCTTCCTCATCATCGCAGCAGGGCTCTCACCTTTCAAATCAGCCATTTTCCCCAGAATCCCTCCTCCATAAGAACACCTAACACCACCTGGTGATCTCCCTCTCGTCATCACCACCGGAGACGCCGCCGCGAACCTCCTCTCTCCAAGCCTATGCTTCGCCGGCGTGCACTGATCAAAATCCAAAGGCGCAGGCTTTAAAACGAAAGGAGACGAAACGTCACCGTTTTGACCCCAAGAGCCTCTCCTCGGTCTCGAACCAGACTCTCTCTCAGTCTTTCCTCGCGTGCTCATCAATGGCTCAGGAGTCCCGAGCAGAGGATGCCTTCCCGGAATCGGCCTAGCGCCTTTGACGATCGGAACAGGGGTCCCTGGATCGAGCCGATCAACGTAGATGAATTGACCAAGCTGCATCTTGTTGCTTAGAACGTCGTCGTCTTGATCCGAAGGAAGGCTGACGTAGATCGAGTGAGAAGAATCGGAGACTTTTATGAAGAAGCCTTGTTTCGGCAAAAGATTCTTCTCGTCAAGATCGATGGGGACTATATCGGTGACTTGTAATAGAGAGCTTCTGTGTTCGCCGGTCGGTTTAACTCCGGTTTTCATACCGTCGATCAGCTTCTGAAGGATTCCGGGTGCTAAAGCCGCCATTTTTGTCGAGTTTAAGATCGAGATCGGTTGATTCAGACGAGAAATTGAGAAATTCAAGAAATGGGTTCAGATCGAGAAAGATTTTTGTGTTGGGTTTGTATCGGATTAGAAGAATGGATTGCTGTGATTGAAGAATTTTAGGGTTTTTTTTTTTTCACTTAGCCGCGGAGAGAGCCAACGGTAAGTAGGTACTTTGAAGAAAAGAAAGAGGAAGGGGGAAGATAATAATATCATCTTTTTGAAAATAAAAATTAAAAAGAAAATACAAAAAATAAATGCTTTGGGACGTTGTGAGCAACGGTCGAATTGGTGTGGTGGGTCTGTGTGTATTGTAATCGTCATTATTCTGTTTGATCTGTATAGTTTAATCATCGGCAGGATCTTCTTGGTTTTATACGCTTCTTCTCTGATCCACTAATTAATACCAAATTAGTACAGTAATTAGTAAATTACCTATGGGTTGACCTTGTTTATCCGGTTTTTTTTTTTGGGTAGAAGAAATTTCACCATTTATTAGCTTTCTAAGTTATAACGTACTGTGTTCACAATTTCATATTCATCATTTGAGGGTAGGATTTGAAATGGTGGCTAGACTACATCTAATAAATTTCACTTGGTGGTTCCCGTCGATAGTTGGAGTACCTTCTCCGAACAACAATTAGTAAAGTGGATTAGTTGACTAACGAAAACATGAAGTTAGTGGTCGTTCAGACAGTTTAAAAGTGAATCTATGTTGACCAGGAACAGAAGTTTAACTTTTTATGTCCGAAATAAATATTAGTCAGAATCATCGCTCGGTTCATTTCATATATATAGGATCAAGGTACTAGCCGGGTTAAGCTAAATAAAGAAGGTATCAAAAGCTATTATTCGAAATGTATCTTAAAAACAACATATCAGACAATGTGGTTAGCGAGTGAAGTACAAATAATTTGATATTTATGAATTCAAGAAGCTTTGTAAAGTTTTGAGGAATTTTAAATTTAGAAAATACATGAATTATCTTGATATAGACAGGTACAAGTTCAATTAATTTGGATCGATTATGAACAGAGTTGATCCAAATTTCGATTTCTGACCGGGTTGGGCTGGATACTTTGAATTAACAAAAAGCCTAAACATGGCCCATATTTAGAGATAACAGCCAATTGCGTTTTGTATTATCTCCTTCTTTCTAGTACTTAACCGATAAATTTCCCAGAAACTAGTTGCCGGAATATGAAGCTACGGTTGAGACGCCACGAGACCAGAGAAACCCTAAAACTTGAATTGGCCGATACGGCCACTCTCCATGATCTCCGACGACGGATCATTTCATCGGCGCCTTCCTCCGTTCATCTATCGCTTAATCGCAAGGACGAGCTCCTCGCGCCTTCGCCGGAGGATACGCTCCGATCGCTCGGTGTAACATCCGGTGACCTTGTTTACTACTCTCTCGATCGCTCCGCTTTTGTTACATCGGTTGAGGAGATCGGATTAGCGTCGTCGGCAGAGGCAGATCAAGTCCTAGCTCCAAGTGGCGAATCATCGGACGGGAAATTGGGAGATTCCGCTACATCCCGAGGTCCACAATCGGAGAGGAGTCACGATTCGATGGGTATTGAATTCGCAGAGGTCGATGTAGATATGAATATCCACAATCAAGCGAGAACCGATCCGAATTCAGTCGTTGAAGATCCAGCCGAAGGATCCATTGGTGAAAATCCGGGCATGGAGGGTCCAGAACCGATGGATGTAGAGCAGCTTGACGTGGAGCTCGCTGCCGCTGGGAGCATAAGGTTAAGCGAACCATTCTTTTTGAAAAAGATACTGCTTGAGAAATCTGGTGATACCAGTGAGTTAACTACATTGGCTTTGTCAGTTCATGCTGTTATGTTAGAATCTGGATTTGTGCTGTTGGATCATGGCTCTGATAAGTTTAGCTTTTCAAAGGAGCTACTTTCGGTGTCCCTAAGGTATACTCTGCCTGAGCTAATTACCAGTAAAGAAAGCAATACAATCGAGTTTGTTACTGTGAGGTTTCAGAGCTTAGGCTATATGGTTGTAGTTTACGGGAATCTAAGTGGGTATAAAGGGCAAAAGGTTAATCTTGAGAAGCGTAGGTTTGTGCCTGTGATTGATTTGGTTATGGATACTTTGAAGTCGAGCAAGGAAGGCTCTTCGAGCATCTACCGCGAGATGTTCATGTTCTGGAGAATGGTGAAAGATGGTCTTGTTATCCCGTTGTTGATTGGTCTTTGCGATAAAGCTGGACTGGAACTTCCACCGTGTTTGATGCGTCTACCAACAGAGCTGAAGCTGAAGATACTAGAGTCGCTTCCTGGCGCGAGTGTCGCAAAGATGGCTTGCGTTTGTACAGAAATGCGGTATCTTGCATCAGACAATGACTTGTGGAAACAGAAGTGCGTGGAAGAAGCTGAGCATCTTGTTGTCGTGCATGGATCCGGTGTTAACGTTAACTGGCAGGCAAAGTTCGCTGCTTATTGGAGGCAACACCATCGACGATTGCGCACAGCTAGACGAACCTTACGAAACTATGTCACGGATAGAAACAATCGCATTCCTTTTCCTCGGATCCTTAGAGACCCTGACCCTTTCGGAATGTTTAATGGGGATCACTTGCATGGATCTATCGGTTTCCACTCGAGACAACCAGCACGGGGGCTTGGCCGACGAGGATGGGGACGGGGTTTTAGTCCTGGATGCAATCTTGGTGGAAGCAACTAGCAAACTTGATGAGTGATCTGATGGAAACGGTGTATCTTTTGGAGGTAGGAGAAGTAGGTGTATATGTCTTTCGATATCAGCATAATAAATCTCTTGGATACTTTATAAGTTGTATCCTTAAATAAGTTTTTTTTTTTGGTTTTGTATGTATTTCTCTTGTTCTTGCCATGCTTATGCTATTTGGTTGCGCTTTTATGAGTTTTTTCTGTAAAGTTTTTGACCAACTTATAATAATATCACATTCCTGTCTACGCATTGCTATTGCCTTTAGTCACAACAAGGACTTTAGGGGGTTTCCGAATTTATCGATTTTCGATATGGAGCTTGATCGATCTGATTATAAAGCAATTCTGCTGAAGAGAAAATATTGACAAAAGCCTTAACAATTATGTTGACATTGCAAAACAAAAGCTGTAACAAAGTACTAATAATTAGCAAGCAAAGCAACTTAACCCAACAGCTCTACATTCACTTTTACAGAGGCCTCGCTCGTCCATAGCTTTGTGCAAGATAGATACATCAGGTAAAACTCTTTCTTGATGCCAACATTTAACGGTACGATTAACTTCCATTATTATTTATTGAAGGTTTTCTGTAGCGGGAAAACAAAAGTATTTCGACAAGTTTTGTCGTTCATTCAACAACGTTGACGAGCTCATACTCGATAAGGGACATGTTGGTGTCTTCTTTCACTTTGAAGCTCGCTGGCTCTGTGACGACTTCAACTCGACCCCACTTGTCTACAGCTAGCCTCATTGATCCTTTATAAATGTCGATTTTTGCATTTCGTAGAGTTACAGTGGATCCTTCTTTCATTAAGTCCACTACACGCACACACACAAATAAAAAAATTAACAAAAAAACCAAATAAAGATAACATAATGTAACAATTCAACTATTCCTTACTCTAGTCTGTAGATCACAAACATTCCTAGGAGTAAATGATTTTGCATTGCATTGATTGAAATAAGTAAGCACCTTGGTCATTTCTTGCGGTAAAGATGATAACTCCGGTCTCGTCTCCAACAATGCATTCAGAGATCCGCATCTGGCGAGCCTGAGGACCATCTACACGACCTTTTTGTAACACCATCTTCGTGCTAACGATCTTCACGGTGACATTGTGCCCGCTAGTCCCAGGACGCAGCTGATCAACCTTGGTAAAAGCTGGCTTTCTCAACCCTGGTTTGGTGTCTGCCATTTTCTTACAAGAAGAAGAGCCTGTAATGACAATTAATAACATAAGTTCTTACCAAATTCAAATGATTCAAAGCCTCAAAATCATGGAATATTAGCTCATGTTGGATTATCTAATTTATCAATATATATTGAGCAAGACACACAGGACAAAAGATATTCAAATTGTTTTTTAAAATCAGTTAATTTTTTCTATAATCTTAACAACAATTTTATGGTAAATGAGATCATCTCCGCCAGATTATAGCAATATTCCAGAAACAAGATTTTTTTTATTTTTCGCGCTTAAACTAGAAACAAGGATAATTTAAACGAATTCAAACATAACATAGTGCATGCATAATTATTAATTACAACATACCATTGAAACTAGACAGTTTTGAAATCCAG
The DNA here is from genome assembly GCF_000478725.1 of Eutrema salsugineum. NCBI lineage: Eukaryota > Viridiplantae > Streptophyta > Magnoliopsida > Brassicales > Brassicaceae > Eutrema > Eutrema salsugineum. Next base: position 6,982,594 of record NW_006256612.1, read on the forward strand.
ACAACATTGGAACCACATTGTATGACTTGAAGATTCAAATTGTAGAAAATAAGAGGAACATACACAAATTCTCAGAGAGATTAGGGTTTTAATTCGGAGGTTACCTTTTTGGATTATCGAAGGTTGAGACAAAGGATAGATCTGATTGACGTCACATTCAATGAAATTCCCGGAAAAATGCTCTCTTTTGAGGTCTGGGGTAAGAAAACGGACGGTCCATTTTTAAGCTTGACCACTTATCCAATATCATCAACCGTCCACCTGTACACATCGTGCTTTGTTGTGCGCAGTTCTATGATCATCGTGCCTAGATGAATGATCGGACGACTCACTTTTAACAAATCATTTCGGTTTATTGGGCGTTTGTTTTTAGCCCAATTAAAAATTGAGGGCCCATCAATTTAGACTGCGCTACAGTTTTGACATCTAACGTAAGATCTAGAACTACCTCACGTTTTTAATTGAGGACACAAACCGGCACGTCGTCTATATTGAAAAATCCAAAACAATATGTCGTTTTCTCTCTTGGATTTGAGTCACCAAAGTTAAACTTCGTGTCAGGTGTAATATGGATGGAAAGACTACATGACATTTGAATACGTTAAAGTTTTCCTTCCGTCTCTCGAGTCTTCGACACAGAAACGCCACAATTTTCCTGATTAAAAGCTTAACGACAACCACAAAAAATGACTGGCCAATCAGAGAAAGCCACGGGTTTTGGGACTGATTTCAATTCGAATAAAGCAGAGGAAGCGAAAGAGATAAGCCGTTTTGGAGATATTCGCGGCAGATTCCAAAATGAACTCGGCGCTTGCAACAACCACCGCCAAAACTCCCGTGCTCCGCCGTAAAACGCCGCTTCGTCATTACTCTCTCACGAAATCGCCGGTTTTCCCGTTGAACGTAGTTGGAATCGGATCCGGCGTACAATTAGTGAGCAAGAAGACATTGTTGAGGATCTCGGCGAGCTCTCAGAGCAGTTCACCGGCAGTCAGTGTCGCGGCGGATGCGTCGATTCCGAGCGAGATGAAGGCCTGGGTGTACGGTGAGTACGGCGGAGTGGATGTTCTGAAGCTGGAGAGCAATATTGCGGTCCCGGAGATTAAAGACGATCAGGTTCTGATTAAGGTTGTTGCGGCGGCTCTTAATCCCGTCGACGCCAAAAGACGGCAAGGGAAATTCAAAGCCACCGATTCGCCTCTCCCGGTAAAATTTCCCCTCTCTCTCTCTCTCTGGAAACCTAAGTTGATTTCAGATTATTAACTTCTCTTAGAATTTGAATCTTCGTCGGAGCAGACGGTTCCGGGATACGACGTAGCCGGAGTAGTGGTGAAGGTGGGAAGTGGGGTTAGGGATTTCAAAGAAGGGGACGAAGTTTACGCAAACGTGAGCGAGAAAGCGTTGGAAGGGCCAAAGCAATTCGGTTCTCTGGCTGAGTACACGGCGGTGGAAGAGAAGCTATTAGCCATGAAACCTAAAAACATCGATTTCGCTCAAGCCGCTGGGCTTCCTCTAGCTATAGAAACTGCCGACGAAGGTCTTGTTAGGACGGAATTCTCCGCCGGAAAATCAATTCTGGTTCTCAACGGCGCCGGAGGAGTAGGGAGCCTTGTGATTCAGGTACAAATCCGTAGCTCCCTTGTGATATTAAGAATCAGAGATTGATGACTGTTGATTGATTAACTCAGATTCATATGTGATACAGCTTGCGAAACAAGTGTATGGAGCTTCAAAGGTGGCTGCAACAGCGAGCACAGGGAAGCTGGAGCTAGTGAGAAGCTTAGGTGCTGATTTAGCCATTGATTACACAAAGGAGAACATAGAAGACTTGCTTGAGAAATTTGACGTCGTATTTGACGCCATTGGTAAACAAAAGTAACACCATAACACATAGTCTAGTTTCTTGCAACGGAAAGTTTAACCAAAGAACACTCTTTTTTGTTTGTCGAAAGGGATGTGTGATAAGGCAGTGAAGGTGATTAAGGAAGGAGGGAAAGTAGTGGCCTTGACTGGAGCTGTCACGCCTCCTGGATTCAGATTCGTTGTGACATCTAATGGTGAGGTTTTGAAGAAACTGAATCCATACATTGAGAGTGGGAAAGTGAAGCCTGTGGTTGACACCAAAGGACCATTCCCGTTCTCACGGGTCGCTGATGCTTTCTCATACCTAGAAACGAACCATGCCACGGGGAAGGTCGTTGTATATCCCATCCCTTGAGGGGCTTGACTTGAGTGTAGCCTATCTATCTGTATAAGCTAAGCAAGGGTTTGAAAGTGTATCTTCTCTTTGTAGAGTGTTTTGAGTTGTAAACTGTAATGAAGATGGATACTAAAATGCTCTTTAAAGCTTATTCGTATCATTTGAAACAGAAAAAAGACATTTTGGAGAAGAAACAGAAACAGCAACGGAAGATTATAAGAATACACTTCGAAGCAACATAGGGAAAAGATGAGTAGGAATGTTTTAAGACAAGGCAAAAGCAGGGGTGGTCTTAAAGTCAAGTTCCCAGAGATCAAACGTTCCTTTCACGAAATCGTAGTGAGCTCCTCTTATGGCGAGCTTGTTCTTCACCACTCTCTCTCTCACGAATGGGTAAGACAACAGATTCCCCAGAGACACATTCACCGCTTCCTGGAAACCGGAAACAATCTCAGTTTCTACTTTTAAGCAAGACAACAAAAACAGAGCAAAAACAGAGCAAAAAGTTGTGGCTTTTCTTAGTATGTACCTTCTCACAGTTGGTGCACTGGTCGTCAAAGCTCAGGTCTTTAAAATCCTTTTTAATCCTGTTCTTGGCCGGTGCAGAGATCTGGATCCAGTTTTCTATGAATTCGCTGCCATTAAAAAGAATTTCACTCAACTTTGTGAACCAAAATCGCCAAGAAACTGTCTTGAATCCCTTGAAATTAACCTTCAGTCGTCTCATGCTTGATCATGTAATTACAAGACACTGATTTTTTTAAGTAGCGATTAGAAATTAGTTACCTCTTAGTGGGAGCTGCATCATCCTCAATGGACATGAGTCCCTTTATTCCACCACAACAGCTGTGACCAATCACCAAAATGTTCTCCACCTGATAATGACAACATTTTCTTAAGGCTCTAATGGATCGATCATAGTTGCTAATTAACAAAGAGGTTCATTAATTAATTATTACGTACATTGAGGACTGTAACTGGATATTCAAGGGCGGCACCAACATTAGAGTGTTTCGTCTGCAAGTTCACAAAAGACAAAAAGCTTATATTAGTTAGATGTTTAATCACTAAAAACAACTTGGGATGTCTATGTAAAGATAATGAGAGTGATGTGGTAAGGTAACCAAAAAAAAAAGAAGATTTTCTCTTTGTTAAGACGAACCTTGTCAAAAGGTGGCACCATGTTTGCAATGTTTCTAACGATAAAGGCTTCTCCAGGTTGGAAATTCAAGATGTGAGATGGGCAAACTCGAGAATCCGCACAAGCAAATACCAGAAACTGCATAGATTTTGCATTGCATAAAAAATTTGATTATTGGTCTTGCATTATCCATTACGTTTAGACCATTTTACTGTTACATAGTAGGTTCTAATCCTGAGGTTTGGTCAACCGGAACTTTAGTTTAATGCAGTTTAATATATGGTTGAAAAAAAAAAGAGGATCTCTTTCAAGTCTTAACCCCATTTTAGTGTTTTAGTGTTTTGTGCTTTTTTCTAGCTTGCTCATAAAGGTCCTTTATTACTGAATTAGAAGCAATATCCCCTATTTCATACCCTTTTTTGGCCAATTGGAGAAAAGTACACCCCTAAAAGAAGAAAAAAAGAAGAAGAATGAATTGATCGGCAGGATCAATACCTTGGGGCTCTGGCTCTTGGCAAGTTCATTGTACAAAGAAGGATTCTTCCTGAATATTGATAAACCAATAACATAATGAGAAAACATCAAATAATTTCCAAAACAGAAAAAAAAACCAGTCTAATACGCCCTTTATGACTAAAAATACTGTAAGTTCATTCAACTTTATAAGCACTATTATTATATGTAGTGGAGTTTTATCCCTATGAAAAGTATTAAAATGAACGGATCCATCGGAATAAGAATGTAACGTACTCGGTAAAAAAAAGAAAGAAAGAATATAATAACGTACTCATAATTATTAGTCTTAAAATGGATAAATCCAGATTTGATCCGTTCTACGGCATCTAGCTTGCTAGAATCAAGTTCCTCTAGCTCATTCGTTAGCTGCTTGATCTTTGTGGTCGCAACGTTCCCTAGATCCGATTTCTTACTACAAATAGACCAATTCGAAACATATTAAACACAAAAATTATTATCTTTATATAAAAAAAGTATAACATTACGATACATGTATATATATATTAGGCCAAATGATCTATGGGTGTGTGATGGGGAGAATAAGAGAGTTTGTACCTGAGAAGCTCTCCAAGTCTTTTAAGGGCATCTTCGTACGACGCCGTCGACATTTCTTTCGTTCACCAAAGAAGAATTTTTGTTTTGAATTCAGATAACAAATTAAATTGTATGCACTGTGTGGGAAAAAGTAAAGGTTATATATGATTATCTAATTGCGTTGACCTTTGTGGCTGGACTTTCCTCAGAGCCTAAGAGACACACAAAGAGAAACTAAGAAAATACGAGAAACTGGTCGAGAGATTTCCGATTTTAAACCAAAAACATGCGTTAATGCGATCAAAACTGAAATAGGTTAATGGCTTTGAAACTAAAACAACCAAAAGAAATAGAAAAATAAACGATATCTGTATAGTTTCTCTTTAGACGAGATCGTATAGAAACAGAAATTATCATCCAAATCTACGACAAACACGAAATGGTAAGTAAGAAAAACAAAGATTATGATATATGATATAGTTGTTACACGGACCTTTATTCGAAAACAGAGAATTCAGAGAGTGGTTCTTGAAAATGAATACAGTTTTTTAGCTGATATGTGAAGATGCTCTCTACACGGCTATTTATAGCCCGATATATGCGACATTTTCTTACTCGGAATTCATGCCTCAACTTGTCTTTTTAGGAAAACAAAATTCCTTATAAATTGGAGGCTTTTTTGCTGGTGAAAAAAAGCAAGTTTGTTATTTACACAGAAATTTTCGGGATAGATAGAAAAACGGAATGTTTGAAAAATATATACAAAAAGTTTTGCATGGCAGAGAAAAACCCTCCAAAATTAAAATATTGTCCAAAAAGAAAGAGAAATAGACACCAGTGTTGGATACTTGGATTCAGCATCTTGGTTCCGTCTGTCCATATATCGGTATTGATTTTGATTTCTTCTAGTTTTAGTTTAAAACTCTCTCATTCAATCTCAATATGGCTAATTATCTTTGCCCATTCTTTAAAAAAATAGTTAAATTGGTTCAAATTTTTTTTTTTTTTTTAAATGCATAATAATTATGATACCGAGTTATTAAACCTACTTCGACCATTCAATTCTTTACGGAATCGATCGTTTAATGTATGCACTCTGAATCGTTTAATTAGGCTTAACACCGTATAAGGTTTAAAAAAAAAAGGTAGCCACATTAGGTTTTAAAAAATTGAAAACCTAAACACTAACTTAACCTATACATATCCCACATAAATTGATTATATCCTCCCATTTTTTGGCTAATTTAATTTTCCTCCGGAATCAATATCGGTATTGTGTTTTGGGGCAGAGGCCGATTTAAGAAATAAGGTTAAAACCCTAGGTTGGTTTGTGGGTTGTAAATATAGCTTTGATCCACCACGGTTTGTATATCTCCGGAGTGCCAGCTTGCTTTGTTTTACGTAAGGATTGTTTTTCCGGGCGGCTTTGTGTAATTCTTTTCAAATGATCTTGCCTCCTAACTTGGTTTTGAGTAGTGTTCGTGGTTTCTTGGCCACTAATCGATCGATTAATTTTGTTTGTTTTCTCTATCTAGGTGGCTTTGGTGTGCATCTTTTCTCCAATTTCAAGGTCTATGTTTCGTGTGTATCACGTATACACACGAATCCAGAGTTTGAATTTTTTTGTTTCGTTTGGTTTGTTCTGTTTTTGGATCTGTGTGAATGTTCTTATGGCTTTGTGTTGTTTGTCTAGAACCACTTTTCTATTTTTTTAAAAAAATTCTGATTTGTTTTATAATCGATCATTTGTGTTGTACGGTAGACACACTCTATGTTTATATTTTGTGGGATTTGTTCATTTGATCTTTGTCTTTTAGCTTGGTTTATACATCGTCTCCATTTTTTTTTTGGTGGGAATTTGCGTTCATCTCGCTTCTTCGTTGTTGTTTATAATTTTGTGTAGGTTGCTTTGGCTCTTTGTGATATTTGTCCAGATTAGACACCATTGCTGCTTTGTCGAGGTTTCAGTTTGTGTTTGCATAGCTTTGTTTATGTCTTTTTGCCATTGTTTTCGTTTATTTTTCGTTTCTGTAATTTCTTATAGGTGTTCGTGTTTGATTTTGTGTTGTCTCGGAGGCTTGCTTTTGTGTTCGGGAATGGTGTCGAATGGTAAACTTGTTTGTGTCTATGTTTACACTTTTGGATTTTTTCTATTGATGCAGTTATATTGGTAGTTTTGTTTGATGCTCTTGCTAGATATGTTACACGGTATGGTTGTTTTGTTTGATAACTGAGCTTTGCTTTTTTATATTCATTAACCATGTTGTTTGTATTGTTTGCTTGAAATTCTTTGTAAGGTTTATGTGTCAACAGTGTTGTTAGTTTTTGTAATATGGTTTCGTAGCCATGCTATGAATTCATGTGAGCTTCTTTTTTTTAGTTGCCTCCAGAATTTTGTTGGGCTAATATCCAATTGAATGTTGTTCCTAAGAAGGTAGAGAATAGCAAGAAGATTTAGATATACCTAACTGAATGCAGGGAGAAAGTATTAGCAATGCAAGTTCATGAAAGAGCTTCTTCTATGTGCATATAGTAATTCAAGTGGTGTTCACAGCAGTCCTTTCGTAGTTAGAATTGACTATGATTGATTTTTCCTTTTCTTGTCGTCTCATGGTTATTTTCATTAATGTCAGGAAGAATAAATAGAAAAAGCAGGTCAGTTAGCAGATGTAATAGGGATGAGGAGGGAGAGAGATCATAAGAGCCAGAACGATATATCGAGGGAAATAGTAAAACTAACTTATTAACGCTAAAGTTTCAATCTTAGCAGATGCTCTTCTTAGCAGATACTAATCTATTAATCTGTTATCAATTTTTAATCAAGTTCCTTGGTAGGTATGGATATTTGAATTTACTTTTTTTTCTTACCACTTTGGATCAACGATTTGCCTCTATGTGTTCAGAATTAAAGCTTAAAGATTTGAGTCTTATAAGATTCGTGTGAGTAACACGGAGCCATTTGAAGCAGTTACACTGCTCTTCGAGTCATATATTTCTTAGATGTAACAAAACTTGAGGCTTCGAATATATTCAATTCACATATATCCATGCAGATTTTTACTTAATACGGTTGTGTCTCTGCATTTTTGTGTCTTATTGTTAAACACAAAGACAAAGAAATACGACATCTCAAATCTTTCTTAACTGTGGTTTAGTGGGAATTTGTTAACAATCCTTGATAAATCAGTATGCTGAAAGAACGTGTGGAGTAATGTTGATGTTCTTGGTAAATAAATATGCAGCAAGTATGGTCTTAAATGCTATAATTTTAACGAAGAGGATTAAACAGAAAATAAGGAGATGAGAACTGAAGTATTATGCGTGATGAGGTGTTTAAAAAAAACGAATTGGACAATACCAAACCGGTTCCAAATCTTGTTTGAAATGTTTGAGAAAAAGCAGAAGGTACAAGAACAAACAAATAATTGTTAAAGTTATGAAGATGTATTCATGGCAAAAAAAAATGTGTGATTGATTATGAAGGAGGAGAATAACGAGATGGCAAAGATATTTGAAAGTAAATTAAGAAAAAGAAAAAAAAGGAAGAAAAGTTAGAGGAAACAAGACTAAACCTATTTATTGTAGAATTATATTTCATGAATGAGAATAAGAAGAAAAACATGTAGGAGATTCTTTAAAAGGAATGAAAGGAAATCTAAATTTAATGATGTGATTATTTTCTGAAATTCTTGTGTCTGCGCCTAATTACCTAGTAAATAGTATAATGATATTATCAAACTGAAAATTTATAAAAAGTATTTATTATATATAGTATTTTCTTATGATTTAACATTTTTTTTTGAAAATTATATGATAATTATTTGGCCAATTTTTTTATTCTAGTTGATTGAACCTTTTTCAATAAAAGTGCAAAACGTTGGTACTAAATAATGATGAATAAAGTTTATGTTGGAATTTTTTTTTAAAATATGAGAAAAAATTATTAGATTGAAAATTATAAAATTATTTTTTTTGTTATAAATGACTAACATGTTTTTTTTTTTTAAAAAAAAACAACTAACATGTTGAAATGTATTCTTGTCGAATTTTGATATAATATCGTATATTCATAGGATCGATCGCTAGAGTCCTTTTGGGAGTAAAATGCTATTACTTGTATAATTATGATATTTTACCTCAAAAAGGTGTATATATAATCTCCTTTGTAAAAATAAAAATTTGGTACCTTATATCTAACCACAGTAGATAAGCTTTTACATAGGAGACAGCCGTACTTGGTTTTTTTTAATATTAAGAATTTAACTACTTTTGAATAATAATAAATATATAATATGTAAATTTTTAAAATAAAATCAAGGAATTTTGAATTTTGGTTATCTAAATATATCTTGTTTGAACGTTTAATATAACTTTGAAGATTGTTTTTTTTTCTAGCTTTTATATTTTTTGTCTTTAAAGTTTTATTTTGGTATATGTTATAAACAAATGGACTTCTAGTAACTGGCCCATTAACCATCAGGTTAACCATCAGGTTAATGTCTCATGGCGCATTAGGGTTTCTGATACATTAGTTATGTAATGTATATATACACTGCTTATGGAAACAATAAGATGAGAGTTTTTTCCCTTAATACGTTATCAGCACGAAACTCAACTTCAAACGATCATATCTCTCAAAATACAAGGAGTTAGAAGGCGATCTACATATCATTTTGAAGCTCTGGAAGAGAAGAATCTAGTGGTGAAAACCGCTCCTCAATCCGACACCAGACGCGCCCTCAAGACTCAAAACAATCGGCGCTGTCCCACCTTAGCGGGTGATTCTTTCCAAGCGGTGGTTCCTCCATTGTAGCAGCTGTTCGTCCTCCCTTCTGGCCATCATTCTCAGGAGTTTCCAGTAGATATCTGTGGTCTTTAGCTCCCAGATCATAAGCCGGTCAGAAATCCATTTGGCGAAAAGGTATTATCTAAAACTATAGATTCTAATCAAAGTTTTGGTTTTTTTTTTTTGAAAACCCTAATATGGATCGGTTCTTTTCATGATTCTTCATCGCCTTTTTCGTTTTTAAAACCATAACCAAACCGATCTTCTTTCTTCTTGTCAAAGCCCTAATTGGTTTTATTTTTCCTAATCGGCTTTATCATATAAAACCTAAACCCTAATGCTTTGTTCAAACCCTATACCGATCGGTCCTAGCATCATCTAAACCAAACACTAAAATTCCTTGCAACCGAAACCTAAATCTTTGCAAAACCCTAGATCTAAAATCGTTTTGGTTTGTCTATCGTTAAACCGAGATCGATCGGTTTAAATCCTAAACTGATCGGTTATTTATCTTAGATCCGATCCTTGAAAACCCTAAAACCGGTCCATGCAAGCTCCTAAATCCTAAACCAATCGATCCCTTAAACTCTAAACCAATCGATCCACCTAAACCGTTTATAAACCGATAAATTCTAATCCTAAATCGATAGGGTTTAAGTTTAAACCGATCGGTTTTTCCTAATAAAAATTAAACCCTAGCAAATCCGTTTAGTTTAATCCCTTAACCGATTAATAACCCTAATAACCGGTTTCCAAAATTAAATCTAATTTAACCGGTTTTGTTGTTTAATCGATCAATCCGATCGGTTTAAGCTTAATCGGTTAATTTCAAATTAGTTTCCAAAATCAATTTAAAAAAAAAAAAAAACCAATGTTTATCTATTAGAGCTAAATTTGGAAACCCTAGTAAACCGGCTAGGTTATAAACCCTAAGGTTCGATTTTAGAGTTCCCTTATATAGCAAGTTTCCTAAAATAGCAAGTTTCCTGAAATGGAAAGTTTTCCCAAAAATACCTTAAATCCCTTATTCCAATGATCATAGTCTCATACTATTGATTATTTAACATAAATTATTATATGTTTCAGATGTCAAACATTCAGAAGGTCGAATATGAGGCACTCACTGTCTCCGGAGATAACTACCTCAAATGGGCCCTTGACACCAAGATCTACCTCAACTCAAAAAGTCTGGGTGAATGCATCAAAGATCCCAACACCGCGACTCAAACAGAACGGTACTCGGCGACATTTATTATCCGCCATCACCTCGCTGAGTCTCTCAAGCAATAATACCTCACTCTTGAGGATCCACTCGAACTTTGGGTGGCACTGAAAAAGCGATATGACCATCAGAAAACGGTCATACTGCCCCAAGCCAAGTTCGACTAGAAGAACCTACGGTTTGAAGATTTCAAATCCGTCGAAGAATTCAATTCCGAACTCTTTCGGATAGTTGCACTCATAAAACTATGTGGCGAGGAGGTCACTGATAAGGATATGCTAGAGAAAACATTCTCTACTTTAGGCACTCCCAATGTTGTTCTCCAAACAATACCGTGCCATGAATCATAGCACCTATGAGGATTTGATATCTTGCTTACTGCTTGCTGAGAAGAACAATCAGCTTCCGTTGAGGAACAGTGCCATGCGGCCTCCAAGATCAGCCCCATTGCCAGAAGGAACCAGAAAAGAGTCCAACTTCGTCCAACGTAACAGATCCTCAGATCGTGGACGTGGACGTGGAAATGGACATGGACTGCGCGGCAGAGGACGCGGTAGACTGAACCAAGATAACCGACCTAACCTCAGTTTTGGTCGGGGTAAGGGTTGTGGTATCAACAAACCGACCCAAAGAGGCAGTTCATCTAGACCAACTCCTTGCTCAAGATGCGGAATGACTAATCATTGGGTCAAGAACTGCCGTACTCCCAAATATCTTGCTGAGCTCTACCAGAAGTATGGGAAAGATAATCATGAGGCTAACCTGGTTCATCAAGTCAATGAAGATGACTCAAAGGATGATAAGATTGATGGCATGGATTATGAGCTCTCCGACCTCCTTGATTGATCTCAAAAATCTGAATTTTTTTTTCATTACTCCTTAAACCTTTATCTTTTGTTTTTGGGATTTATTGTCTTTACTTTGGATTTTTAAGACCTTTTGCTTTTACATTTTAATTTATAGAGTAATGTTTTATTTACATCTCATTTTTGCATGTTATTGAATTATAATTCTTGTTTAATAAAGATATGCAAGAGAATATGGATATCATTGTGGATAGTGGATCGAGCCACACCATTCTAAAAGACAAGAATTACTTCATAAATTTAGTAATCAAAACCGCAAACATTAGCACTATAGCGGGTAGTTCGAGCCTAATAGAGGGCCATGGCCAAGCTAATGTGCTGTTATCAAATGGCACATATCTAGACATCTCTGATGCCTTATACTCACCCAGTTCTAAGAGAAACCTATTGAGTTTCAAAGACATAAGATTGAATGGTTTTCATATCGAAACTCAGGATGAAGGGAACAAAGAGTTTTTAATTATCACTAAAATGATAAATGGCCATAAACAAGTTTTTTGAAACTATACCCGCCGTATCTACTGGCATTTACCATGCTAAAGTCAGTATGATTGAGGCTAATGCTGCTATCAAAGCACGGTTTTTAGATTACACTATTTGGCATGATCGCCTAGGTCATCCCGGTGCGAACATGATGCGTAAATTAGTCCAGAATTCTAAAGGGCACAGCCTTAAACCAAATGGTATTTTCCCTCAGCACCTCAAGTGCACAGCTTGCTCACAAGGGAAACTGATTACCCGACCTTCACCAGTCAAAGTGTCTAAAGAGACCTTGAACTTTCTGGAAAGAATCCAAGGAGACATATGTGGACCAATTCACCCACCTTGTGGGACATTCAGATATTTCATGGTCCTCATTGACGCATCGACCCGCTGGTCGCATGTCTGTCTGCTCTCTTCTAGGAACCAGGCTTTTGCTAGGTTATTGGCCCAAATCATCAGATTACGAGCCCATTTTCCAGACTTCCCATTAAAGACTATACGTCTTGATAATGCTGGTGAATTCACTTCCCAAGCGTTTAATGAATATTGTATGTCCATGGGGGTAAGTGTTGAACATCCCGTTCCACATGTCCATATACAAAATGGATTAGCTGAATCCTTCATTAAACGAATTCAATGGGTTGCTAGACCATTACTCATGAGGTCACAACTCCCGGTCTCAGCTTGGGGACACACAGTCTTACATGCCGCTGAACTAATACGCATACGACCATCTAGTGAGCACAAATATTCACCATCCCAATTGCTAACGGGTCATGAGCCAGACGTCTCCCATATTAAAACATTTGGGTGTTCAGTCTATGTACCCATTGCACCACCATAGAGGACTAAAATGGGACCTCAAAGGAGGATGGGAATATATGTTGGTTTTGATTCTCCCACCATCATAAAATATCTCGAGCCAACTACAGGAGATCTGTTTAAAGCCAGATATGCAGATTACCGATTTGATGAATCGGTATATCCTAATTAGTGGTGAGACAGACAAGCTGGTAAAAGAACTTTCATGGAATCAAACATCCACACAATGGTAAGATCCTCCGGACTCTAGAATGTGATTCAGAGTCCAAAGAATTATACATTTAACAAAGCTAGCTAATCAATTGCCCAGATTCCTTTGCTGACCGAACAAAGTTACCAAATCGTACATACCAGCTTGTAATGCACCAGTACGAATAGATGTCCCCTCAGGGAAAAGTCAAGTTGCTACAGAGTCTGACGCACGTAAGAAACGTGGCAGACCACCAGGTTCCAAAGATAAGAATCCCCAGAAATCAAAGAAAGGTGCAATGATTGAAACCGGGATTCAAGAGAACACGGATACAGCCTCAGCTGATACTTACCCTATCGAACCATCTCAAGAGGTTTGGGACGCCAAAACTCAAGGTTCTGAAGGGATTGATAATAATGAGATCTCAATCAATTATATCATATTCGGTTCTCTATGGAACAGAAAAGATGTCGACATCAATGAAACTTTTGCGTACAAGGTAGCACTTGAGATTGCGCACACGCAAGAGGATCTAGAACCCACGTCTATAATTGAGTGCACTCGTAGATCAGATTGGCTGAAATGGAAAGAAGCCATAAACGTGGAGTTGAATAGTTTAAAGAAACGGAATGTGTTTGGTCCGATCTTAAGGACACCATTCGATGTTAAACCAGTGGGAAACAAATGGGTCTTTGTGCGTAAAAGAAACGAACTCGGCGAAGTCGTTAGATACAAGGCACGCCTTGTAGCACAAGGATTCTCACAGAGACCCGGAATCGATTATGAGGAGACTTATTCTCCAGTGGTGGATGCAACTACATTTCGATTCCTCATAAGTCTGGCCATAAGAGAAAACTTAGATTTACGGTTAATAGATGTTGTAACCGCATATCTTTATGGACCACTGGACAGTGAAATCTATATGAGATTACCAGATGGTATTGAGCTCAAAGATAAGCATGCATCTCGTGATAAACACTGCATTAGGCTGAACAAATCCTTATATGGACTGAAACAAAGCGGACGTATGTGGTATAACCGGTTAAGCGAATATCTCATCAGAGAAGGCTACGAAAACGATCCGATCAGTCCATGCATCTTCATCAGAAAATATCAAAACAAAGGATTTGTAATCATAGCAGTATACGTGGATGACTTGAACATCCTCGGAACATCTGGTGAAATCGCCCAAACAGTTGAATGCTTAAAAGCAGAGTTTGAAATGAAAGACCTAGGCAAAACTAAATTCTGTTTGGGATTACAACTTGAGTACGTCAATGACGGAATCCTTGTGCATCAATTGGCATACACTGAAAAGGTACTCAAGAGATTCAATATGGACCAGGCCCACCCATTGACCAGCCCAATGGTTGTGAGGAGCCTTGGATTGGATAGTGATCCATTCGGTCCAAAGAAGGACGATGAAGAAATCCTCGGTCCTGAAATGTCATACCTCAGTGCCATAGGAGCATTAATGTACTTGGCTAGTCACACTAGACCAGACATCTGCTTTGCCGTGAGCCTCTTAGCTCGCTTTAGTTCGTGTCTAACTCAAAGGCACTGGAACGGTATTAAGCACATCCTTAGATACCTTCAAGGTACTAAAGACTTGGGATTATTTTATTCTAACCATAACAAGGATGGTCTAGTTGGTTTTGCTGATGCAGGATATTTGTCAGATCCGCACTGTGCCCGGTCTCAAACCGGTTATGTTTTCACGCATGGAGAAACAGCCATATCTTGGAGATCCATGAAGCAGACTATTGCCGCTACCTCATCCAACCATGCGGAAATCTTGGCCATTCACGAAGCTAGTAGAGAGTGTATTTGGTTGCGGTCCATGACTCAGCATATCCGATCAGATTGTGGTATGGACGAAGATAAGGAGCCTACGGTGATGTATGAAGACAATGCAGCTTGTATCGCTCAACTCAAGGATGGCTACATCAAAGGTGACCGGACGAAGCATATTCTGCCCAAATTCTTCTTCACTCATGAGCTACAGAAGGATGGTCAGGTCAAGGTTCAGCAAGTCCGATCAAGCGAAAATCCAGCCGATCTATTCACTAAATCATTACTGACTTCTACACTCCGGAAGCTCATTCATCAGATAGGAATGCGTAGACTTAGAGATCTACAGTGATGCCTAAACCAGGGGGAGTAATGCGTGTTGTACTCTTTTTCCTTCACCATGGTTTTTCCCACTGGGTTTTCCTGGTAAGGTTTTAATGAGGCAACGTTCCCCAGCGCATTATAGATATCCCGGTTTTGTGACAGGCACGGTTACCTTGTCCAAGGGGGAGTGTTATAAACAAATGGACTTCTAGTAACCGGCCCATTAACCATCAGGTTAATGTCTCATGGCCCATTAGGGTTTCTGATACATTAGTTATGTAATATATATATACACTGCTTATGGAAACAATAAGATGAAAGTTTTTTCCTTAATAGTATATGATATTATTTCTTACAAAATAAAAACTATTATCTAAAACACATATTTAAAAGAAAAAGGGAGAGAGAGAAAAAAAAAACAAAATTCTATATAGTGTAGTTGCCCAAGAGGAAACGAAACCCAAAATAAAACAAAACACCTAATTTCACAAACTTGCGCATTCGTATATTCTCTTTTGGTTTGTCCTACTTTCTTTTCTTATAGAGTAGAAAACACCATCATCCCATGAAGTTTCTCCACAACCACCATGTCCTTGTAGCTTATTTTTGGGAGTCGTAATAAGGATCAAAGATTTTGAGCCTAGTGGAACTAATTAATATCTAATAGCTTGAAGACACTTTTGCTCAGTAGTTGATTACATGGTCAATGTTTCTATGTCAAATCGCAAGTACAACTGATATTTGATAAATGCAATTTTGTAAAGGGCCAGATATATCATGAGAGAAGAATCAAGAAGAAGAGAAAGTTTCTGTCTTCTATAAGTTGAAGGTAGTCATGTCTATTTGCTGTTATTTTTAAAATTTAGGTCTGTTTGCTATGTACGAGTTTTCAAACCGTTTTAATATATCAAGACCTTATTTAACTAAAACAAAAATAGTATTCGATTATCTATATTCTTATCTGTTAACTGAAAGTTGTAGAAAACACATAACTATTATAAGATATCACGGTTAATTAACAAATTTGAAGTAGCTTTATTAATCTGTGAAATTATTATACGCAATACATATCTTATAATAATGGCAGAGGATATCATAGATATCCATGTTGAGAACACAAAATATAGAATTGCAACAGACTTACATAAATGGATTAAAGGCAACCCTTGCCCATATCAAAAAAGAAAAAACACATTAATTTAAATGATATTTCAATAGCCAAAGAATTCATCCAAACCTTGAATGATTAAAACGGACTAGGCACAAGAAGAATAAGAAAGATAGGACATCATATGAGAACTGGTATCTTATTTATGAGTTATATAAAATTTTTTTAATAGTATGAAGGTG
>NW_006256612.1:7006428-7010056 GCF_000478725.1 Eutrema salsugineum
TTTAAAACTTTTGGGGGAAAATGGAAGGTGAGTAGTATGGTGGTGGGGTTGAGCTGTAGACGTAAGGAGGTGGTGGAGATTTGTATTCAACCTTAGGGGAAGGTGAGTAGTATGGTGGTGGTGGAGAATTATAAACGTATGGAGGTGGTGGAGACTTGTATGCGGGCTTTGGAGAAGGTGAATAGTATGGTGGTGGTGGAGAACTGTAGACGTAAGGAGGTGGTGGAGACTTATAGTCTACCTTGGGAGAAGGTGAGTAGTATGGCGGTGGTGGTGGAGAATTGTAGACGTATGGGGGTGGTGGTGGGGAGCTGTAAACATAAGGGGGTGGTGGAGATTTGTAGTCCACCTTTGGAGAAGGTGAGTAGTATGGTGGTGGTGGTGGAGAGTTGTAGACGTAAGGAGGTGGTGGTGGGGAACTGTAGACATAAGGAGGTGGTGGAGATTTGTAGTCCACCTTTGGAGAAGGTGAATAGTACGGTGGTGGTGGAGAACTGTAAACGTATGGGGGTGGTGGAGACTTATAGTCTACCTTAGGAGATGGCGAATAATAAGGTGGAGGTGGTGGAGAACTGTATACATAAGGAGGTGGTGGAGACATGTAATCAACCTTTGGTGCAGGAGAGCTGTATACTGGTGGTGGTGGAGAGCTATACGTGTAGGGCTCATAAGAAGCAGCAACCATTGTTGCCATGATAACAAAACCAAGAGCATAAACGAGATGGGCTGAACGCCCCATCCCGGGAGAAGATGTCATTTGTATTTTGATTGCTGCTTCAACGCCTTAATGCGTTGGTTTTGTTCTTCTTCTTTTTTTGTTTTGTTTTCTGATTATACATTACTTGTGCATGCCTTTATATATAGCTTATGGTTTTACCATTTGTCTTCCCTTCTATTTGTTTTGCTTGCTTCTTTAATCGTGGAAGCTTGTATGTGCCAAACTACCGCAAAACGTGCAAGAACGTGCATCAAATGTCAACGACCAACTTTCTTTTTTTCTATTCTCAAGTTCGTGAAGAAAGATGCATATCATTGTTCAATTATTTTGTCAACGACCTAATTAATTTGTTTTCTTGTTCTTCTTTTGTTTTTTATTATTCTTTTTGGTGGGAGAGTACTAGTGGAAATTTTTTTACCTGTAACCAGTTTCAGATATTCGATGCTCCTATTTCTAAATTCCCAGTGGTTCTCTATGATTGAAACCAACTTACTAACGTTGTTCTCGATTACTTCTTTGATTGATACTAACATTGTCCGGTAACTTTTAGGATGAACAGATGAATGTTCTTGTAACTAGATTTCATTCATCATCGAGTTTATCATACTACATAAAGTTGCAGGCATTCGTTGACTGATAGATGCATAGCAGAACTATATAATTCACATGATTACCAATAATTTTAGAAAAGACATCTTCTCCGATAGAAAATACTCCGACGAAATTCTTGTCTTGAAAAGTCAGCGAAACTATGGCTTGTAAACGCCACACATAATAATTTGACTAGGATTTTTTTAATATATAGAATTTAACTACTATTGAATAATAACAAATACAGAATATGTAAATTTTTAAATAAAATCAAGGAATTTCGAATTCTGGCTATCTAAATATATCTTCTTTGAACGTTTCATTCATTTTTTTTTAAGCTTTTATAAATTATAAATGTCTCTGAATCATATTATTTGTCCTTATAGTTTTATTTTTGTATATGATATTATATCTTACAAAATAAAAACTATTATCTAGAACACATATTTAAAAGAGCAAAGGAGAGAGAGAAAAAAAAAATTATGGGTCTGATTGGTTGCATTTTACGGGCGGTTGGCATGGACGGTTGAAAAAATGTTACCAATCAGCAACGTCGGTTAGAGAAAGCGTTTAAAACCATGGTTGTAATCAGCGAAACGGACGGTTGAAAGAAGATTCGGGCGGTTGGAGGTCAATTTTCGGACGGTTCCAAACTGTGAAAAAATGGGCATTTGGAGCAAACGAGCGGTTGTAGCCTGAATTTTTTTTTAATAATAAAATTTATGGTTTGATATTAATTTTAATAATAAACTAATAAAATTATTTGTTTTTTATGTATATGTGTGTTGTTTTTTTTGTTATTTCATTCAATACAATTCACTCGATAAAACAAAAAAAAAAATTATGAAACAATAATTATGCATTTTATAATTATTAAAAAGACTTATCATCACTGATATTTTAAAAAAACCTAAAATTTGTTATGTTTAATTTTTTTAAAAAAATTAGTGCTTGTATTCATGTCCAAGGATAAAAGACAAAAAAAAACGGTTATGCATTTCAAATTTATCAAAAAACTTTATCATAATAGATTTTTTTTGTTTAAAAAATGAAAATCTAAATTGTTATATGCTTCTTCCCTGCAAAAAAAATAATAATAGCTTTGCATGTATTTTTGTTAGTTGACAAAAGAATCAGATAATTTTATATTTTTACACCATTCAACCGGTGTAATGCTATCAATCAAGCTAAATTTTCAACCGTTTTCTGTTATAAAACCATCTTTTCCAACCGCTATCTCTAATCGCCTTTTTCTAATTACCTCAGCTACAACCACTCAAAATTTTTTAACCGCTTTGTTTAGACGGAGTCACCAATCGGATCCTATATAATAAGGTGCTGTTGCCAAGAGGAAACGAACCCTAATATAAAACAAAACATCTATTTTCACAAACTTGCGCACTCGTATATTATTTTGGGTTTGTCCTACTTTCTTTTCTTATAGAGTAGAAAACACCATCATCCCATGAAGTTTCTCCACAACCACCATGTCCTTGTAGCTTATTTGTGGGAGTCATAAGGATCAAAGATTTTGAGCCTAGTGGAACAAATGAATCTCTAATAGCATGAATACACTTTTGCTCAATAGTTGATTACATGGTCAGTGTTTCTATGTCAAATCGCAGGTACAACTAATATTTAATAAATGCAATTTTGTAAAGGGCCAGATATACTTTAGTTGAAACATTTAGTTGTGGTTTTGCATGTTCTATAAGTTGAAGGTAGTCATGTCTATTTGCTTTTTTTTTTGTATTAAGTTTAGGTCTGTTTGCTTGTACGAGTTTTCAAACTTTTTTAATATATCAAGACCTTATTTTGCTAAAACAAAGATAGTATTCGATTATCTAAATTCTTATCTGTTAACTGAAAGTTGTAGAAAACACATAACTATTATAAAGATATCACGGTTAATTAACAAATTTGAAGTAGCTTTATTAATCTGTGAAATTATTATACGCAATACATATCTTATAATAATGGCAGAGGATATCATAGATATCCATGTTGAGAACACAAAATATAGAATTGCAACAGACTTACATAAATGGATTAAAGGCAACCCTTGCCCATATCAAAAAAGAAAAAACACATTAATTTAAATGATATTTCAATAGCCAAAGAATTCATCCAAACCTTGAATGATTAAAACGGACTAGGCACAAGAAGAATAAGAAAGATAGGACATCATATGAGAACTGGTATCTTATTTATGAGTTATATAAAATTTTTTTAATAGTATGAAGGTGGGGGAGGAGATTTGTATTCGGCCATTGGAGAAGGAGAGTATGATGGTGGTGGTGGAGAGGAGTAGACATATGA
>NW_006256612.1:7010156-7029676 GCF_000478725.1 Eutrema salsugineum
TTAATGTTGTGCTTATCCTATGGTAGGTGGAAAAAAAAAAAACAAGGAAATGTACCTACAAGAACTGCAGGATACAGAGGATAAAGGAAAAAAAAACCATAAGCCATAACTAGAATTAAGCGTGCTTCTGTCGTATGAACATTAAACTTTACCAGGGTAGTAAGATTTGGAAGTTAATTTTAAATTATTAGTTTTTGACCGATTAACTTGAAGCTAAAATTGAGACTTTATATAAGATGTCATACCAAAATATTTATTAAATTTTAAAATAGTATGAACTTAGAGAAGAAAAATCTGCGAGTTATATATAAAGTTTGCAAATAAGGGCATCTCCAACGGAATATGAGTGGGTATCACAAGTGGGGGGGGCTTTTATTTTTTTTGGATTTAAAAAAAAATAAAAAACAAGCTCATTTTTGATGAACTCGTATGACTGCACTCAATCTGTTGATTCCGTATGACTCAGTATCATCGGACAGCTGGCGGCATATTATTGGTCAAAGTGGGAAGAAAAAAATTTCATCGGGCATTTCTTTTCTCTTAAAAATTTCTCGACAAAATTTCATTCTCTCCTCCATCTCTTTCTTCCGATAATCTGCCAAGAGCAAATCGGTTCGCGTTTATACTGGTAAAGAATTTGCGTTTTTCTCTTCTTCTTTGTTCTGTATCTGAATTTCGATTTCGTAGAAACGGTGCAGTCTCATCTAGATTTCTAATCATTGATGAATCTTCGACTTCGTTTTCTTAGATTTCAAGTTTTGCCATTCGATTTCGTTTTCTAATTTTTGTGGATATAATTGGGTAGATTTGTCATCTGGGTTTCGTTTCTGATTTAATGTGGTATTCCATTGGCCGTATTTGGTAGCAATAGGTGGCTGTTTTCCCTTTTCTTTTTCGATTTTGCATGTAGGATCCATGGTCTGGTCGCAAAACAAATTTCTCAATGCAGTTTACGCTGGACCGTGTGTCTTTTCTTAATTGTAAATTTTGGTTTTTATGAACTTGGAAAGATGTTTCTGTTAGGGATGTATTGGGGTTTGCTAATAGAACATAACTGATTTGGTTCGCACATCTGGTCCTATCTCCCATTAGATATCTTCTTTCATCTTTTGGTCTCTATTTGAATCGTTGACCTCTTTGCTTCATGCTTCTGCAGGTACATACGGCTGATCGTTGTAGAAGTCCTTCGTCTCTATCCTCAGCCTCTTTTGCTCATCAGACACACTCTCAAAGCAGAAACTTTGCCGGGTATGTTTCAAATTCTCAACTTTCTTTAACAGACAAAGTTTAGATTATGATCATAATTCCTGGTTGTACTCATGTTAAGCTGGTTGGGAACTGGTTGTGAGACATGACGAGGAGGAGATGATTTTCTCTGCTTTGCTTATTGGCTGTTATTGGTTAATATTATGTTATTAACTTGTGAATAATGAGGAACTTTAATCTCCGTCTATATGCCTGGAGGTCTATTTTTGTCCAATGCTCACACATTCATTAACAAGTAAGATTCAGAGCCTTGACCATTTAAATATCTGGATGTTAGTTCTTTGTTTGGTTGTGAACTAAACCAAGCTTTTGTTATCCTACGAAGCATTGCTTTAGGAAAGGACCTGAAAAAATTCCTGATGGTATTTCCAACCTTTGCTGCTGACATTTGCAATCTAGTTAATAATCTAGAAAATGGATAAATTCTTATGGGAAATTAGTTTCATTTCATAGCTTTCAGTTGAACCTTGTCTATACACCGTGTAAACAGAAATATGCTTTATGCAATAATCTGTGAAATGAATTGATTTGGTTGGTAATCCACATTATTTATTGTCATCAGGTTGTTGTTGGTCTATGGATCATCTCGGTAGTTGAATACTAATGAATTAGAGGATTTGCAGTATGAAACAGAAGAGGAGTCAATGAAGGCTATAGAAGGGATGCACGGGAAGGTATTCAGCTCAACACCACACACACGGTTGTCTTCATTTTTTAATCTGATTGAGAACAAGAAAGGATTACTTGCAAAACAAGATGTTGATTTATAAAGAATTGTTTGTTTATGCGTGTGTATTGTTTAAATATTTTCAGAAATAATTCAATTTAAAAAAAAAAAAATCAGATGAACCCCAAACGGGTTCAAGGTTGGAGGTCGCTTGTAGGGAGAAGTTCATCACTGTTCCAAAACAAAACAAAAATTAATAAAATAATCCTGTGATCCCCACTAAGGAGATCAGCGATGGAAATGGCCTAAGGGCATCTCCAAAAAGGACTTCAAATTTGAAGTTGGCCAAACTTCAAATTTAAGGTTTGATGGTGTTTGTCTCCAAAAGCAAAACCTCAAATCTTCTACCACAAATTTTAAAATATTGCATTATAGTCCTTACTTGTAATTATTATTAATAAAAATCATATAACTTTAAAAATAACAAAAAATATATTAAAAGTATCATTTACTAAAATTACATTATAAACTTTATAATAATATAAAAATTACATTATAAGATAAATTTACATAAACAGAATTGTTTGGATTAAAATGATAAACATAAAAAATAAAGTAATTATTTATAAAATATATAATTGTAAAGACTAAAATGTAAATAAAAACTGCAAACCTCAAATTTGAGGTTCTGAACAGTGAAACCTCAAATATAAGGTTTCACTGTTCAAAACCTCAAATTTTGAGGTTTTAAGGTTGCTTTTAGAGTGAACAAAACCTCATATTTAAAGATTTAAGGTTGCTTTTGGAGATGCCCTAATAACGCACAATTGTGGCTGGGATCAGCCAATCTTTAAAGTATATACTGTCAAGTGTTAACTCCTTGAATACTCAGAATGATGGGCCTTACAATGTAGTCATGAAGGCCCCATTAGTCTTATAATCCGTATAAGAGCCACTGCTGAAATGATGGATTTATAATTAAGTTTTGTGTTTAGCGTTTAGCGTTTAGTGGTGAAATATCATCGTCATTTGTGATTTTGTGTGAGTCTCAGGCGAAATACTATTCTCCTCAACGGCTCATCAAACTCATTGACAAAGCAGTTCGAAACAGAATTAATATGGCACGCCATCCTGACACTCTGCCGATATTAGGAGGCACTAGTCTCTTGGTTCTCCACTCAAGGCAAAAAAGTTCCATATTTAAATGTTTTTTTTTCTCTATGATTCTCATTTGATAACCTTAAACAGAAGTTGCACTTGATGTATATAAGATTTTTGAGTTGAATACAATTTTACATTCCCTTCAAAAAAAATATAAACGCGATCCAAATAAAATATTTAAGAATGAACACAACTACTAGAAAGTGGAAACATATAATAACTGAATATTTTTTCAGTTATTTTTTCAGCAGTTCATATAATTAATACAAAAAGAAAATCTCTTTGCATCCACCGTTCTAAACCAGATAAGAGTGAATGCAAAAACCTTTGCTTTATGTGTTTTCTAATGCTTATGTTCCATATCGGGTCTGTTTGATGACCATATTTAAACAAGGTAGTTAAAGAATTTTGAAAGATTGTAGATAAAGACGATTAGAAAAAGAGCAGTTAGATAATAGTTGAAGAAGACGGTTTAGTAACAGATACTGTGGTTGAACCGCTTATTTCAAACACCTCAGAAGCCAATAAAGCCATCATGTTTTAGTTTTTGTCGTTGCTACTTGCCTTTAACAGTCCCATCTCTCTTTCCTCTTTAGGAAATGGTTGGATGTGAGTGGCTCTTCAACTGGATTAGATGCGTTTGGAGGTTGATCTAGCTGCCTCTAGTATTATACTTCACTAAGCGTTATTCTTCTCTAATCAAAATATCAAACGAATTGTTCTTATTTTTTTTTTTCCACTACCCAACTATTACATCATTATTGGTCCGTTAAGGGAATGGTCCGAAAACCCCCCACAACTGACTCGTTATGAATGATTTGGGAAAAGATAAAGCCTTTTGCTCGAGCTCCTTTCGTTAGACTATCCGCACGGGCATTTGAACTCCTGGGGATATGGGAGAAAGTGAAGTCCAAAAAGCTTTCTCGTAATGTCCGGAAGATTTCCAACTCTGAAAAGAAGGACGGCCAGTCTAATGGAGATTCTACCATGCTTACCAAATCCAAGCAGTCGGTCTGAAAGTGGACGGATATGATCTGTCTATCTCTCGCGCAAGACATTGCCCATAGGAGGCTCTCTAATTCGGCGTGAAGGGCCGAAAGGCTTCTCCGACAGCCCTGAAGGCCAAAGATCTCTTCACTCCTATTCTTCCTCAGACTCCACCCGAGCCCACTCACCAGGCCGTTTTCTATCCAAGATGCATCGACCTGGCAGATCGGGAACCTCTGGGCATCAGGTAGAGATGACGGAGTTAGAGGAATGGGAGTAATCTCGTCTATTGCATCCTCGTCTACTTCTGGTTTGTTTGCAATCCTCCAGCTTTCTGCTTCAATATTTGCGTGGATTAAGGTATCTAGTGGGGAAATTTCTTTCCCGTTAAAGATCTTGTCGTTCCTGGCTTTCCAAATATACCATAGGATCCAAGGATAAATATCCTTTTGTGGATCTGTCATGCCTAGCTCTTTTGTTTTCCAAAAGACGAAGCTCATATTTTGGTAAATAGAGGTACTCGGGAAGAGGCCCGGAAGGGACAGAAAGTCCGATAACGCCCAGACTTGTAAAGCCGGGGGACATAAAAATAGAAGATGGTTGATAGATTCTTCAGGGTTCCCGCAGCGGGGGCACCGCCTATCCGTTCCCAAATGCCTTCGGGTCAGGTTTTGGCAAGTAGCAATGCATCCTGATAAAGCTTGCCACATGAGATGTTTCATTTTTCCAGGTGTTCGTACTTTCCAAACATAACTTTGAAGGGCTGTAATACTTGGTTCTCCCACTATATCTGTATTTTGAGCAAGCTTCGCTCTTCTAATCAAATCATAACCCAATTTAACCGAATATATCCCTGATTTAGTGTGGTTCCATGCATATCCATCTAGGGTACAGTTTCTAGTAGGTCTTAACCCAAGGATAAGCGAGACATCCTCAGGTTGGAAGCAGACTCTTAGGAGAGGCTCATCCCATTGTTTCGTATCTTGATTGATAAGATGATATACCAGCATTCTTGGATCTTGAAAGCCGATTTGGGGGGCTGCTCTTGGAGCTCGTGCTCTAGCATCGGGGATCCAAGGCTCACTCCAGACTCTAGTGTTGAGTCCCGACCCGATTGTTTTCCTGAGTCCCAATTTGAGGTACGGTTTGGCAGCCAACATACTCCTCCATCCATAAGATGGTGAGTAGACTTTTCGGTCCTCTAATGGATCAGATTGTCGAAAGTATCTTCCTCTTAGCACTCGAGCCAGAAGAGAGTTTGGATACTGAATGAGTCTCCATAGCTGCTTGGCTAGTAGGGCTAGGTTAAAATCGTTAAGATCCCTAAATCCAAGGCCTCCCATATCGTGGGGAATGCAAATCTTATCCCATGCAATCCAATGTATTCCACTGTTATTTTGTTTCGAGCTCCACCAAAAATTGACAATGGCGCTACGGAGTTTGTCTGTTATCCCTTGTGGAAGAAGAAAGCAAGACATGACGTATGTCGGAACGGCTTGAGCCACTGATTTGATCTGAATCTCTTTTCCGCCTTTGGAAAGAAGTCTTGCAGACCAATTATTGACCCGGGAACTTAGGCGATCATGAACAAAAGAGAAGACTTTCTTCTTTGATCCGCAGATTTGCTCTGGGAGGCCTAGATACATGCCCATGCCACCTTCTGTCGAGATGCCAATGGTATTTTTAATAGCTCGTTTTTGGTTCGGATCCACTTTATTTCCGAACATGATGGATGATTTTCCGAGGTTTAGTTGTTGTCCTGATGCCGCTCCATAAGTGTTTAATATTCTGAGAATCTCTGATCCTTGTTGTATGTTCGCTTTACAGAAAAACAGGCTATCATCAGCAAATAGTAGGTGGGACAATGGAGGGCTTGCTTGGGCCACCTTCAGCCCAGAAATCCGTTCTTCTTCCTCAGCACCTTTTAGGAGAGAAATCAGGCCTTCTGTGCACAATATAAAGAGGAACAGGGAGAGAAGATCTCCTTGTCTTAATCCCCTTGATGGTTTAATGTGTCCTTTAGGTTCTCCATTAATAAGAACCTGGTATGAAACCGAGGAGATGCAATACATAAGTAACTCAACCCATCTCGCTGAGAAGCCTAACTTAATCAGGAGGGTTTCGATGAAACTCCATTCAACCCGATCATAAGCTTTGCTCATGTCTGTCTTTATGGCCATAAAGTTTTCTCTACAGGTGGTGTTGGTCCGGAGTGCATGAAAGTTTTCTTGGGCTAACAAGATATTATCAGTAATAAGTCGTCTAGCCATGAAAGCCGATTGTGTTTCCGAGATGATGTTAGGTAGTGTCTTTTTTAGCCGCTTGCACATAAGTTTTGATATGATCTTGTAACTCACATTACAAAGACTGATTGGCCGAAATTCTGCCATCGCTCTAGGTTTTTTTTTTCGAAATTAGACAAATGTTGGTCTGGTTGAGTCTATGGTCAAAAGTTCCGGAGCTAAAAAAGTCTTTAACTAGTTTAACTATGTCTTGGCGGAGGATAGGCCAGAATTTTTGGTAGAATTTACTTGTCATTCCATCAGGCCCAGGAGCTTTATCCGGGTTAATATCAAAAAGGGCCTCTTTGATTTCTTTTTCGGTTGGATCCTTCAGCAGCAATTGGTTTGTATTATTTGATACTTTCTCGGTGATAAACCGGAGCGAAATTGTCGGATCAGAGGGGATAGATGAGGAGAAAAGCTCTTGAAAATACGTGGAGGCCACCCGTTCAATCCCTCTTGCATTTTCCACCAACTTTCCGTTGTTATCTCTGAGGGAGACGATGCGGTTTTGAGCTCTCCTTTGCTTAGTGAGCGCATGGAAGAATTTTGTGTTTTTATCTCCGTCCTTGTGCCATTTTTCACGACTCTTCTGTTGCCAAAAAATTTCTTCTTCCCGGAGGGCTTTGCAGAGTTTTCTCCTAATGTTTTTGATTTCCTCTAGCGTTGTACTATCATCATCTTGAGCAAAGTCCAATTGATTTTTTAATTCTTCGATCATCTTTTCCGAGTTAGTCGGGTTAGATTTTTTCCAGATGGAGATGTTTTTCCTGCATCGGGCAACTTTCAGGTGGAAATCTCGACGTGAGATTCCATCAAAAGGGCCCCATCCGGAAGTGACTGTCTCTTTGAATCATGGTTTTCCAATCCATCTTTTATCAAAACGAAATGATTTTTTCTTCCTTGTGTTTTCTATTTTAATCATAGCTAGGACATGTCGATGGTCTGATCCCCAGAGTTTCAAGTATTCCGCGGATGAGTGGGGGAAAATAGATAGCCATTCTTCGTTTCCAAGTGCTCTGTCCAGTCGGCATTTGACTTTGCCTGAGCGTCTTCTTCCCACCCAAGAGAAAGAATTTCCCTTGTAAGGGAGATCAAGCATTCCACAGTTAGCTATCATAGTCCGGAATGGGATAAACGAGGTTTCAGAACGCCTACGGCCTCCCCGTTTCTCGTGATTTCCTGTTATCTCATTAAAGTCTCCTATCATAAACCAAGCTTCATTCCTGCTTAAGCTCATCCTAGTTAAACGTTCCCAGACATTTTCTCGGTTTTTAAGGACCAGATCACCATAGACCAAAGTCGTAAAAAATTTATGCATGTCTAGACTTGATTCAACGTCGATCATATGCTCATCAGAATAAATAATAGAAACCGTAGGTTCATCCATATAAAAAAGGGCTAGACCTCCGCTTCGACCTATTGGTTCAACGGTATAAACATGGTCATAGCCAAAATACACTTGCATATCTTGCAAAAAAAATCGATTATTCTTTGTTTCCGATAGAAATAAAAAACGAGGTTGAAAACAGTGATGAAGCTCTTCTAGATGATCTTTTGTTAAGTCGGCTCCCGCACCCTGACAATTCCAACCAAATACATTCATTTTGGCGATTTGAGATTTTTTAGCACCTTCGGTTTTGGCCTTTGGGCCTTAAAAACTTTCTCTTCTTTGGGCGAGTTCTTACTATTTTTACTTGGGCCTGGCCCAGATTCTGCTATTTTTCTTTATCTTTTTGCTTTTGAAGGAAATGGTTTTAATTAAAATTTCGCTTCTTCAACGACCTTCTTGGCACCGGGATTTGGGAATTGCTTTGACCTCAGATAAATCAGCATCCAAGATTAAGGATTTTATAATTTTTCTTGGCTTCTTAATACTTCCCGTTCATCTTCTTCAAATAAATCAGCAACATGAAGCCAATCATCTTCTTATGCACAATCAGAACTTGTTTTTTCTCTTTTTTTCAAAATTTTTCATTTTTTCCAAGATGAAAGAATTCCAAACCCACTCTTTTTCATCTTTTTCCTTTTAATAGATCAACCAAATCATTCACAAAATTATAGACAATAATGAAAATCTTAGCACAAGGCTAGAAAATGATGAAATGTAGATCCAGAGCACATGACCATACTTCCCAAGAAAGGAGAAAGCTTCAGATCTGGTTTTAGGAGAAGCGGCTTCGTGACAAAAAAACTAGCCTTCCAGCAAGTCAAACTGGGTTGACGGAAATGGTTGTTAAAGAAAAGAGAGACGCCGGAGACGTCAAGAGCTTAAAGTCAGCGATGCCGTCTTGCTTTTCTTGCGAGACGAGATTTGAGACCATACAATATTTCTAATCCCGCAGAGAAATTGAGGAATTCATAGACTCTCCACAACAGACTTTAAGAGTTGTTGGCTTGTCTTCAGTAAATAGGAGCACCGGAGCAGTCATCAGGCATCACCAGAGAGATTCAAATTTCAAATCTGAGAAAGAAAATGGGATCTAAACTCCCGTGGAAGCTACATTGGAGAATGGGCCAGAGAGCTTTCCTGTAGTACGAATTGTTCTTATTTAAATACGAGATTTGCAAACATCCAGCAAATTGCTTCTTCTTCTTTTCTTGATTTCTTCACTTACATAATGGTTTTAATACAAGCCAAGCTCCTCTTCACAATGCACAGAAAAATAGTGTGACAAAAAAAAAACGGTACAGCTTTCGGTAATCAATTAAACCAACGTACCAACTTCTAAGAAAATTATATATATACATAACACGAGAAGAAAAAAAAACACCCCAATATCTAAAAAAGTTTCAATATTTTTTTATTTTAGTTCTGACGAATTTTGTCAGAAAGGATGGATATTTCTGCTAAGACCATTCACATTGGTGAAGAACCCGACCTGTTTGTACGGAAGATACGATCTGTGTTTCCCTTCTTGCTTTAGCGCTCTGTTTCTCATGTAAAGCTTCTCGTGCGCCGATTTTGTCTTCTTCTCCAACGACGTCGTTTTCTCTTTCCCCTTTTTCGTTTTTGTTGTCTTATTCTCCTCCGTTGCCTTCTTATCATCTTCTCTAGTCAATTTCGCAGCCGACGACGACGACGACTGAGTCTTGTCGCCGACGTTACTGTTCAAGAAAACAAACGCGTCTCTTCCGTCGCTGTTGCTTCTCGAGACGAGATCCCTAAATCTCCAGAGCTTCGAAAATCCCGTCGAATTGCTCTTCCGGCAAGTCTCCGGCGACGTTTCCTCAACAGTCCCACCTGACCAAGAGCAGTACGCTCCCAACGGTTCAAGCTCCGAATCCGCCGCCTTCTTATTTCCGTCTCCGTCGCGATCCTCCACGAACAGTTTTCTGAGACGCGGCCTCAGAGCGTGGTTGTTGTTGTCGTTGTCGGTCATCGATACGCCGTCGTTTTCGTAATGGAAGAGGAGATCGCGATTAAACAGAGGGAAAACAGGACGGATCTGGCCATCCTCGAAAGCTTCATCGGCGGTTATTGGAGATCCTTGTGCGTTTACACAAGCAAACGAAAACTCTTCTCCTTCTTCTTCTTCTTCATCTTCTTCTTCTTCCTCCTCTCCTGCTTCCTCTTCCTCGTCAAATTCGACGGATTCTTCGAGTTTACTCCAAGATCTCTCCAATTTTCGAATTTCTTCTCCTTCTTCTGGAAATCCCAACTTCTTACAGAAATCCTCGCTCAACATCATGGAAATCTCCGTTAATCGGTCATCGTCGATGCATTTCGCCGGCGGCGAAGGAGGAAAAGCAACCTGCATCGTTGTTGATCAGATCCAAAACCCAACGTAATTAATCTACCTCTCTCTCTGAATCTCTCTCTATCTCTAAGAAGAAAGCTGAGACGACGGCTGTGTGAAATGAGAAGTAGGAAGGGACTTTAATAGTCACCTTATCATGGTTATATATGGTTGGTGCTGGGATGGTGCCTCATGAAAGATAAGTTACCCACTGTGAACAACACCTCTTTATCACCTTTTTTAAAAAAAAAAAAAAAATCATTTTTTTGTCAAACGACATAATGTATTTTTCTTTAAACTAAAATCCAAAATTAATGTAAACTAAAACCCAAAATTATTGATTTGGTAAAATTAAATTAAAATTATAAAATTTTCTGATTGAAAAGGATTATCTATCAACAAAATAAACGACTTAATTAGGTAGATGGCAATGCAAAATTGAAAACTAAGGTAAATGCTAATACTGTGATTTATTGCTATATAAGAATGGCTTAAAATTTATGTTTGATTTCTTAGTTAAAATTTATAGCTTTATTTTGTTAAATGTACCTTAAAATATTAAGGATGTGTTATTCCTTCAATCAAATATGTCAATATTAAACGCACTAAGTAGTATATATAATTCTAAGGAATGTATCACATCACATGCTAATATAAGTAAATTAAAAATAAATTCGATAAATTAAATATTTGCAACTAAAAAAAATAACGTGATATCATATTATCGTTTTAATAACTGTCTTAATTTATCTCAAAGTAATTGCCATTTCACACAATTATTCAAAAGAAAATTATTATGATTATGAATAGCTTTGCAAAGGTTAGAAACATATATGAGATCGCTTCTCTTTTTGTTTTCATTCACTTTATAAGTAAAAGCGCGTGATAGGCTGAGGAAAGGAGTGGGTGGGCTGCCGATGTAATTGTCTCCACCGTGTCACCGTTTCCAAACGGAAAATTACTCAAACTTGTTGGTAAAGCAATAACGGGACTGACATGTGGTGTGACGTGGAAGGTTTGTGGAGATCCACATGTCGTATGCACAGTGTAAATTTCCTGAAAATCACGGTTTTGTTCCGTTTGTAGTTGTAGGTGATCCCAACATTGCCTTTGCGTTGGTTATGTCACGCGCGAAGGGTGAGGTTGACCTATTCTTGGCATTGGTCAAATGTAAGAACTAACGGTGGAATACTTTGACTTTTCCCGTTGTTCAACATAACCAAGTCTAGCCCACTTGATTAAAAAATAAAACAAGACTAATCCCCCACATGTTTATTGAATTTTGTAAGAAATGTCAAAAGCTTTTTTTCATACTATTCAACATATGTGTCTATAAAATAATACTAGTCCCACATGTTTATTGTATGCACCTGGTTTTTGGATTACTATTTAGCAATCGGTGTATTTGAATTGAAATGATTTTTTTTTTTTTGTCTTTTCTTGTTAAAGAATTGAAATGAAATTAAAAGGAATATCTTGCAAACAAACCAATAAAAAACTTTTGGCAAATCCACGACCATGTAAATGTATCATTTAAACCAAGAGATATTGCGGATTGGGATGCACTCACACTCTAAATAGGGGAAGTTGTAAACAGACTAATATATAGTTTTTTATATATAAAATCCACCTACAGTTTTTTAAACATCAACTATACTCTAACGCTTCTAATTTAGCCAATCCATCTTGAATTTGTAAAGTTTGTATGTACCAACATAATTTATGCTCTGATAGTCTGATCTTAGCTCTACCATATTGAAGTTTCGTTACCCAAATAAAATTTGGATATAGTTTGTTATCTAAATTTGTATTTTTTTATTCTTCTAAATTTGTATTTGAGTTGCGTTGGTGACTTTTGGGCGTTAAAACGTCAAAGACTTCTTCATTATCGTCGGATATTGTTGAAGACTTCCACAAACGCCACCCGTATTTTGATAAACATTATTTAAGGGAAAAAAGGAAAGATGGGCAAAAAAATGGAGATGAAAAGCAAATTCAAAGTATAAGTTTAGTTGTTGACCTAACATATGCAGAGATATTGATCAATATAGGGTGTGAATATTAGGAATGGTATTGGGATAGAGAAGGGTAGAAAAAACGAAAGGAAAATGGAATAAAGAGAAAAATAAATCAGGAGTAAAATTTTACTCTGGTTTAAAAAGTAGAGTAAGAAATCTAGAGTAAATTACTCTACTTTTATTCATTTGTAGCATAAATAAGCTGAAAACTTTTTCCTCCTCTTTTATCTTGATTGGTTTTAGAGGAAATGAGCAGAAAAAGGAATTTCAGCTCTTTAATTCACTCTAACTTAACCAACCATAGACCCCTAGATTTTAAGAATATGTATCGATGAGAGTATGTCAATTGATCTCCTTCAATAATATTAGTATGCAATTAGTTAAGGTCCCCTTAGTGATTTCTAAATTAACTAATATAGTCACAAAAATGAAAGCACATATGTAGAGTGTCAAAATGAATCAAATGGATCATAACTCCAATAGGTTACGTATTTTGACACTCCTACACATACGTTTGTTATCAAATTTCTGAAAAAAATGAGTATTTCTTGCTGGAGAGGATAATTAGAAGAGAATGTAGACATTTTAATTTGAAAGTCACAATCATCTAAATTTTATTAATAAATCGCATAAGAAAAATTAAAGTATTATTTCATTACCTAGGGTCCCACGCTCCCACTTGATGATCAATCAATTTAGTTCACAACATTTGATTTCCACGAAATTTGTTTACTGAAAATTCAGGTTTAACCATTCTTAATAAAAAGTTAATTGACTGTTGACAGTTTGGCTGTTCCCGCCTGAATCGAATGACATGTCAACATTTTTAAAACCGAATTTAGAATATATCATTTTTTTTTCCTTTCATCTTTCATAAAAATGATTCTTCTACGGTTTATACAACAACAATACTTCTTGTAGTTTCAAAATCAGTTAAGTTTTACATTTCATTTTTAATTCTAAGAGAACCACTAATACGATTAATGTCTGATTCATACAATATTAGTTGTTATTAATTAAATAACTCTTTCATCATTTTCCGTAATGTTTTCACGCAAACTAAAAATCTATCAGTGAATACCACCGGTTTACTTGTATAGTATTTAATTCCGGTTTAGATTAGTTGGTTTAGTGTTTATTCAGATGTATATATAGACACACTTGTAAATCGTTTTCCCTTTGAGGAAGTGAATAACAGAATTTCATATCGTTCATAATCATGAACTCGCTTTCTCTAATATGGTATCAGAGCAATATCTGCTCATCTCTCTGATTCGCTTCTTTTCTAATCGATTTTCTCTCTTTTTTCACCGTTTAATCGACAATTTAATCTCGGATTTGTGGTTATTCGAACTCGGAAGCTTCACATTTGCTCCATCTTTCTTCGATCCAATTTCTGAGCTCAGATCTTCATTCATGGCGAAACAAGGACGAAAACTAAGGAATCGCTCACCGATTTCTACCAGATCTGAAGCGGATATCTCCGCAACGAAGTATAATGCTGGATCTTCTTCTCCAGCTGAGCCGGAAGTCATTGCGATATCGAATCCTCACGGATCTGCGAATCGCGGTATTTCTGGTACGAATACGAACGGCTTGGAATCCTTTGATAATGTTCATAGTCCATACTTCCTTCATTCCGCTGATCATCCTGGTCTATCTATAGTCTCTCATACTCTTGATGGTTCGAACTACAATAACTGGTTTATTGCGATGAGGATAAGTCTCGATGCGAAGAACAAACTTGCGTTCGTAGATGGATCTCTTCCTAGACCAGATGAATCTGACAGTTTGTTCAAAATATGGAGTCGGTGCAATAGTATGGTTAAATCTTGGGTGTTGAATGTGGTTAGTAAGGATATCTATGATAGTATCCTTTACTGCGAAGATGCGGCTGAAATGTGGACAGATCTGCATTTGCGCTTTCGTGTGAATAATCTGCCACGGAAATATCAACTGGAACAAGCTATCTACACATTGAAACAAGGTCATCTTGACTTGTCTTCTTACTATACGAAGAAGAAGACATTGTGGGAACAACTTTCCAACACTAAGACT
Source organism: Eutrema salsugineum (assembly GCF_000478725.1). NCBI lineage: Eukaryota > Viridiplantae > Streptophyta > Magnoliopsida > Brassicales > Brassicaceae > Eutrema > Eutrema salsugineum. The sequence continues at coordinate 7,024,336 of NW_006256612.1, forward strand.
CATTCAGCTAAAAGATGCAACTGTGATTATGCAAAGGAGTTGTTGGATGAAGCGGAAACTAGTAAGATCATTCAATTTCTGATGGGGCTGAATGACAACTTTGCTAACATCCGTGGTAATATTCTGAATATGAGACCTCGCCCTAGTTTACCTGAGATTTATAACATGTTGGACCAAGATGAAAGCCAGCGTTTAGTTGGCATGAACAACCGTGTTGCTCCTGCACCAGCTGCTTTTCAAATCCAGGAAACGGATCTCCCTGATTCTTCTCAAATCCTTTTGGCTCAAGGCGGTTTCAAGAAACCAAAATGTTCACATTGCAACAAACTTGGTCATACGGTTGATCGCTGTTACAAAGTTCATCAAATGTCGACTAGTATTGAACTCATAGATATGCTCACAATATTTGAAATTTTGATTTTCTTAAGCCTCCAATTTCTTTTTAATGGATTTTAAGCCATTTATTATAAGAAAACATATTGAGCGCCGAAAAAATAACATACAGTAGTATTGCGTAAAAAATTATTAATGTCCCCTATTTATCAAGAGAAAATAAAAACAGATTTTTAGTTATACATATTGGTTTTCTTAGCGTATATTTAAGAAAACAAAAAAAAAACATGCGAAAAGAGAGGATCCAGTTGAAATATCGGATTGATTTAACAAATCAGCAAACGCAAGTCCGCTAAAATCATATTAAAAGGAAGTTGAAAATCATTGACTAGCGTCTTTCCCAGTCTCTCCAATTTCACTTTGACAGTGCCCGAGAAATCGAATTCCTCCGTTCGACGGCGATTCGTCGTGACGGGATACTTCTCCACTTCTTCCACCTGATCTCATCTCTTTCAGCGTCGTTCGTCGCGCTCTCTCGGTTTTATCCGGCAGTATCGCTGATCGTGCTTCGCCTCGCCACTGAAGAAAATCCGGGTTCGTTTTCTCGCTAAGATCGTTTGTTTATGTTCTCCGGTATCACATACATTTGCAAATCGATGAATCTTAGAAAGAATTTGGTGTTTTGTTTCTTGGAAATTGGATGAAGCATTTCGAAAACATCATTGCGATTGTGCGGTTACTGTATATGAACTTCTCTCGTAGCGTCGTTCGTCGCGCTCCCTTCGCATCGCCACTAAAGTTAATCTAGGTTCGATTTCTCGCTAAGATCGTTCGTTTTCTTTTACCGGAATCTCATACATGTGCTTATCGATGAATGTTGGAAAGGTTTTGGAGTTTTGTTTCTTGGGAATTAGAAGAATCATTTCGAAAACTTCATTGCGGTTACTGTATATGAAAGTTGAGTTCGTACGAATTAGGATTATGGTTTCGGTTGTATGAAATCGGTGGAGGAAGCGATGCTTATTGATTTTCTCTCCAATGGATTAGGCAAATGACTAATTCATCGGAAAAGAGTTTTCCTCTGAGTGCGAAAGATTACGAGCTTTTTGAGGAGATCGGCGATGGTATTAACAGAGGCCGATGCATTGTACGTGATGAAATTGTGGCCGTCAAGATCTTGGATCTTGAGAAATGCAGTAGCAATGTGGTTGGTATCTTATCTTCCTCTTTTGTTGTTGCTGTTGTTATATTTAGGAGGATCAATCATCGGGAATGATATTTGTCTGTCTTGGAGATAAACTCGGAATGCCTTTTTTTCCAGGAAACCATAACCAAAGAAGTTCACACATTGAGCTTAAATGAGCATTGCTCTTTCTTAGATGGTAGCAAATTCTGGATTGTGCTGCCTTACCTTCATGGGCAAGGACACGCCCATCAAGATGTTAAGGTACTTTGATCGCAATTTCCATTATCAATTTGTTATCCCGTCATGTTTGATAGCACAATGTATGCTTCTTTCTAGGCTGGGGACATTTTGGCCGGCTCAAACGAAACTGTTAAGCTTGGAGACTTTGGACTTTCAGCATCCCAGTTACCACCGCCTCTTGGGTACTTTGTCTATTTGTTACTTTATCTGGTTCAACATACTCGTGACCAGGAATTCAAAGTTCACCTTTGTCACAACTTTGACATAACTCTTGGAGCAGAGAGCATGTTGACATCCCTTCTGGTGCAAAGAATCCAACTTGTGAAGACGAGCTACTTGAACGAAATTTTGCTTCAGATAATTCGGTAATCTAGATTAGATGAAAATTTTGTATGGTCCTTCATCTTCTGATCCTTATTGCAATCCCTCTGAAGTTGGATAGAGTTATTTCGTCAGGGCAAAGTGAAAAACGACGAAGCGGTGGCCTCTTGGATACAGAATCCTTTGTCTAACGATGCTGCTCAAATCCTCCCAGTGTTACAGAATCTCCTGCACGACAATGAAATGCAAAGGGTGAATTGCCATTTAAAAACGCTTCTTGTTGATGTCCACACATAAATGTCGTTTGGATATTCATCTTCTGGCAGTGTCACACTATTCTGTTTTTGATTGGCAGGAGCGATTAATCGGATTAATTCAGCTCTATGATCCAACTCCTGGTAAGTTTTCTGTTCTGTAAGCAGGTTTTTGCATCTTCTCTGTTTTACAGGTTTCACTGATCATTGATCTTGGTTTTGTACAGTCAACATAAATCCAATGATGAATACGGAAGGCGGGCAGGTTGGGATTGCTTCTCACTTTTGCTAATGACATATGCTTAGAGAGGAAGTTGTTTGAGGACAGAAATAAGAGCCTTAAGTTCTGAATTCGCAGATATCAACGGAGAGAGATCTAACTTCTGAGGTTCACTTCTTGGAGCAGAGGTAATGAGTTCACTCCCCACAAGCTTAAGACAATAACATAAATCTTTGAAGGTGAAACTTAACTTGGTTTGACCTCTTGCTTGTTATAATGGTTTTAAATGCTACAGCGTGAAAAAGCTTGAAGAGCAAGTTGAGAATCAGAAAACAGTAAACGCTCAGGTACGTGACATACTGACATGTAAAGATAGTGTCACACTCACATCTCGTCACCCTCTTCTATTAGATCATCATCACCATTTATGGAAGTTTCCTAAAATTGTTGCAGCTAGAAGTTCAACTGCTTGACGAAGAGCAGTGATCCAACTAAAGCACGATTGACTTTGAGCTCCATCTTGAAGGAGGCACCACTCTGACTCTGTTTGCATTCTTTTTACTTTAGAATTTTTTACTTTTTAACGGGAAACCGCTGAATGGGTCCATTCTTTGAATGAACAGTTAGAAAACCAAAAGAAGCTTCTTTACAAGTTTCTTAAAGTCATATTATAATGATCTGTTTGTATAAAAATAGTACCGCTCATTTTACTGCAAAACAATATAGGAAGAAGAAATGATTTTAATCTTTCAGTTTCGCTTGAGCATTTTACAGAAATGAAAGAGTATGATTTATTAGTCATTTAGCTAGGTTTCTTAGTCAGTTAAAACAAACAGATAATACCTTCGATCTACTCTGTCTTCATGTAACTCAAGAACTCATTACATAAATCATCCGTACGCTTTTCTCCCGAAAGGGTAAAAACTCACCAAACAAAATAACTCAATAGTTTAATTTTCCGCCTTTTAGAGGAATGCGTAGAACATTAACATCCAAAAAGTTCGCATATTTTTTTTTAAAGGTGAAAAAATAAAAATAGACTAGGAATGCCTCCTGACAACTTGATTTTTTTTTCTTTTAATCATGAATACATAGGAAAGTTTAACTTCCACTTTCATGAAGACAAATTTTTTTGTTAAAGTTTAAATAATTATGTTTGTGAAGATGTTTTTTGTATTTTCAAACTGCTATTCGAACTATTGGAATTGGATTATATCACTAAGAGTTAAAAAACCTAAGATTTTCTTTCATATGTATTTTTGTTTTAATCTTTGAAGGTGACAACGGAAAAGGGCCTTTGCCATATGAACATAGAAATGACAATGGGAATGACTCCGGATGGAGTCTATGAAACTTTCACCAATCCACATAAGTTACCAATGTTTCTTATAGGCAAGCGCCAGCTTCTGGTATTTTTCTTGTCATTGTATGTTTTAAATGTAGTATTAATTATGGCAATACTTGAGAGTGTGATATGTTTCTTATCAAGGAAATCAAATCAAGAAAGGTTTTGAAGAACGATGGACCGAGGCAAACCGCAAAGTTGAAGACAGCTGTGGCCTGGGACTTCCTTTGGTGGTCTGGAGCATTCCCAATAACTTTAATCGTAGAAGAAAACAAAAAAGATCTTACAGTAAGAAGCTTCTCTATAGCCTCTTAAAATAATCAGTATTTGGTGTTTGTATTTGTGAAACATAACTTGGGTTTCTCTTGCTTATATTTGTCAGGCAAAATATAAGAAAGAAAAAATGATGTTCATGAAAGTGTTCGAGGGTAACTGGAAAGTGGAGCCACTATATGTTGATCAGGAACGTTTGTGCAAGCATATGTTACCAAAAACTCGAGAAGAATACAAAAAATGTAGTGGTGGACAAGGAAAGGTTGCATCGAAAGTGACGGTGGACCAATACTTTCAGCCATATTCTCTTCTTAATATACCACCGGTATCTTGGTACATTCGTGGGATCACCATCAAAACCACCAAAACTCTGCTCCAAATACTCCAAATTAAGAGTGTCATATTCCGAGAGGTTCCACCGACTCCACAGGAAACAACCGTATAAAGACATCAAGCAACAAACATGGAAGATACAGTCATACAGATACTATAGCCTAAATGGTTAAAAACAGATAGTTGCTGAAAGTTGTAAATTTAATATATTCTTATATTCCTTATTTCCTTTAAAAAAAAAAAAAAGAGGTTGACTCTAGGATTTCAATTACCTAAATGCCGAACTCGATCGATGCTCTTGCTTGCTGTTTATCTATTCTACCACATTTCATTCTATTCCATATTTGATTTAAGGACAAAAGTTGACATATGTGATGTGTTGCATGCGGATGGATACATCTAAGGTCACCTCATCATTCCCTAAATCTTTTATGTATTTCAATATTTAACGAGCAGATGATCTGTGCAAAGTTTCATGTATAGGTAATATTAGAGGATAACTATGAAAAGATAGAATAATCTCGCATATATCTTTCAAAATTAAGAAAATAGACACATTTGCTAAATTTTATGGTTTACAATTTAGGTTTAAGGGTTAGAGTTTAATATTTGGGTGTAGGGTTAATCTCCTTCCTCATTTAGGACTCTTTACCTCTTGTTTCTAGTCTCACAATGCCCCCTTGTCATTATCATGCCAATTTGGATCGGAATATGACTTTTAGTAAAAAGAGTCCCAGTTTTTCTGATTTTTATAGGAGATTTGAGGTGTGTATTTAAAAGGAATAAGAATTCAAGTAAATGATGCATCTCTATCCACATTTAGGACTCTCTACCTC